>NW_026969290.1:0-300000 GCF_028390025.1 Pseudophryne corroboree
TGTGTCCGGCCACCCTCCCCTCCCCTGCTGTGTGTCCGGCCTACCCCCCCCTCCCCTGCTGCGTGTCCAGCCCCCCCCCTCACCTGCTGCGTGTCCAGCCCCCCCCCTCACCTGCTGTGTGTCCAGCCCCCCCCCCCTCACCTGCTGTGTGTCCAGCCCCCCCCCCTCACCTGCTGTGTGTCCAGCCCCCCCCCCCTCACCTGCTGTGTGTCCAGCCCCCTCACCTGCTGTGTGTCCAGCCCCCCCCCCCCTCACCTGCTGTGTGTCCAGCCCCCCCCCCCCCTCACCTGCTGTGTGTCCAGCCCCCCCCCCTCACCTGCTGTGTGTCCAGCCCCCCCCTCACCTGCTGTGTGTCCAGCCCCCCCCTCCTCCCCTGCTGTGTGTCCGGCCTACCCCCCCCCCCCCTCCCTGCTGTTTGTCCGGCCACCCTCCCCTCCCCTGCTGTGTGTCCGGCCACCCTCCCCTCCCCTGCTGTGTGTCCGGCCACCCTCCCCTCCCCTGCTGTGTGTCCGGCCTACCCCCCCCCTCCCCTGCTGCGTGTCCAGCCCCCCCCCTCACCTGCTGCGTGTCCAGCCCCCCCCCCTCACCTGCTGTGTCCAGCCCCCCCCCCCTCACCTGCTGTGTGTCCAGCCCCCCCCCTCACCTGCTGTGTCCAGCCCCCCCCCTCACCTGCTGTGTGTCCAGCCCCCCCCCCCTCACCTGCTGTGTGTCCAGCCCCCTCACCTGCTGTGTGTCCAGCCCCCCCCCCCTCACCTGCTGTGTGTCCAGCCCCCCCCCCTCACCTGCTGTGTGTCCAGCCCCCTCACCTGCTGTGTGTCCAGCCCCCCCCCCCCTCACCTGCTGTGTGTCCAGCCCCCCCCCTCACCTGCTGTGTGTCCAGCCCCCCCCCTCACCTGCTGTGTGTCCAGCCCCCCCCCTCCTCCCCTGCTGTGTGTCCGGCCTACACCCCCCCCCCCCTCCCTGCTGTTTGTCCGGCCACCCTCCCCTCCTGTGTGTCCGGCCACCCTCCCCTCCCCTGCTGTGTGTCCGGCCACCCCTCCCCTCCCCTGCTGTGTGTCCGGCCTACCCCCCCCCTCCCCTGCTGCGTGTCCAGCCCCCCCCCTCACCTGCTGCGTGTCCAGCCCCCCCCTCACCTGCTGTGTGTCCAGCCCCCCCCCTCACCTGCTGTGTGTCCAGCCCCCCCCCTCACCTGCTGTGTCCAGCCCCCCCCCCCTCACCTGCTGTGTGTCCAGCCCCCCCCCCTCACCTGCTGTGTGTCCAGCCCCCTCACCTGCTGTGTGTCCAGCCCCCCCCCTCACCTGCTGTGTGTCCAGCCCCCCCCCTCACCTGCTGTGTGTCCAGCCCCCCCCCCTCACCTGCTGTGTGTCCAGCCCCCCCTCACCTGCTGTGTGTCCAGCCACCCCCCCTCCCCTGCTGTGTGTCCGGCCTACCCCCCCCCCCTCCCTGCTGTTTGTCCGGCCACCCTCCCCTCCCCTGCTGTGTGTCCTGCCTACCCCCCCTCCCTGCTGTGTGTCCAGCCACCCCCCCCCCCTCACCTGCTGTGTGTCCGGCCTACCCTCCCTCCCTCCCCTCCCCTGCTGTTTGTCTGGCCACCATCCCCTCCCCTCCCCTGCTGTGTGTTCGGCAACTCCCCCCTCTTCCTGCTGTGTTCGGTTACCCCCTACCCCCTCCCCTCCCTGCCGTGTGTCCGGTCACCCTCCCCTCTGTGCTGTGTGTCCAGCCACCCCCCCCCCCTCTGCTGTGTGTCCGGCCACCCCCCCCCCAGACATGCAGCGTCTGACACACACAGACATGCAACGCCTGACACGCATACGCATATGCAGCGCCTGACACACACGCACACACACAGCACCTGACACACGCACACACACACACACGCACACACACAGCACCTGACACACACACAGCACCTGACACTAACACGGACCTGACACACGCGCATACACTCACACGCAGCACCTGACACACACGCAGCACCTGACACACGCACACACAGACGCAGCACCTGACACTCACACGGACCTGACACGCACGCACACACTCACACGCGACGCCTGACGCACATAGACACGCGGCGCCAGACGCACAGGCGGCACCTGACGCACAGGCGGCGCCTGACAGACACGCGCACAGGCAGCGCCTGGCACACACGCACAGGCAGCGCCTGGCACACACGCACAGGCAGCGCCTGGCACACACGCACAGGCAGCGCCTGGCACACACGCACAGGCAGCGCCTGGCACACACGCACAGGCAGCGCCTGGCACACATGCACAGGCAGCGCCTGGCACACACGCAGCGCCTGACACACACAGACACGCAGCGCCTGACACACACAGACACGCAGCGCCTGACACACACAGACACGCAGCGCCTGACGCACAGGCAGCGCCTGACACACACGCACAGGCAGCGCCTGACACACGCAGCGCCTGACACACGCAGTGCCTGACACACGCAGCGCCTGACACTCACATGCTCCTGACACACGCAGCACCTGACATACTCACACGCAGCACCTGACACACACGCAGCACCTGACACACACACGCAGCACCTGACACACAAACACGCAGACACGCAGCGCCTGACACACACGCAGACACGCAGCGCCTGACACACACGCAGACACGCAGCGCCTGACACACACGCAGACACGCAGCGCCTGACACACACGCAGACACGCAGCGCCTGACAGACACGCAGCGCCTGACACACACGCAGACACGCAGCGCCTGACACACACGCAGAGCCTGACACACACGCAGCGCCTGACACACACGCAGACACGCAGTGCCTGACACACACACAGACACGCAGCGCCTGACACACACGCAGCGCCTGACACACACGCAGCGCCTGACACACACGCAGCGCCTGACACACACGCAGCGCCTGACACACACGCAGACACGCAGCGCCTGACACACACGCAGACACGCAGCGCCTGACACACACGCAGACACGCAGCACCTGACAGACACGCACACACACACACACACACAGCACCTGACACAGATATGCAGCGCCTGACACACACACGCAGACATACAGCGCCTGACACACACACACGCAGACATGCAGCACCTGACACACACATGCAGCACCTGACAGACACACACACCCACACACACACATGCAGCACCTGACACACCCACACACACACACATGCATCACCTGACACACCCACACACACAGACATGCATCACCTGACACACCCACACACATATACAGACATGCAGCACCTGACACACACACACACAGACATGCAGCGCCTGACACACACACACATACAGACATGCAGCACCTGACACACACACACACACATACAAACATGCAGCACCTGACACACACACACACACACGCAGCACCTGACACATATATACATGTGGCATTTAACGCACACACGCACAGCACCTGACACACAATCATATACACTCAGAGCACCTAACACACACATACACTCGCAGCACCTCACACACACTCGTATACACACGCAGCACCTGCCACTCACACATATATACACATGCAGCACCTGCCACTCCCACATACATGAACAGCACCTGACACACACATACACGCGCAGCACCTGACAGTCACACACATACAGATGCGACAGCTGACACAAACACATACACGCTCAACACCTGACACCCACGTGGCAGCTGACGCATACAAATGCAGCACCTGAAATACACACATATACACGTGCAGCACCTGAGACACACACATACACGTACAGCACCTGAGACACACACACACACACACACACACGTATGTACACGCGCGGCTCCAGGCACACACATACGTACGTACACACGCGGCACTTGACACACACGTACACGCGCGGCACCTGACACACACACACACACACACACACACACACACACACACACGTACGTACATGTGTGGCACCTGACACACACACGTATGCACACGTGTGGCTCCTGACACACACGCGCGTTGCTCCTGACACACACACACATGTACGTACGCACTCGGCTCCTGACACACACACGTATGTATACGCGCGGCACCTGAAACCTACACGTATGTACGTATACGCGCGGCTCCTGACACCCTCACGCATGTACACGCGTGGCTCCTGGCACACACACACACGTACACGCGCGGCACCTGACACATACACGCGTGTACGTACACACATGCACAGCACCTGACATACACACATGTAGGTACGCGCCACCTGACACACACACACGTACACGCACGACACCTGACACACACGTACATACTAGTGATGAGTGGGTTCGGTTCGTCGGAATCCGGACCCCCCGAACTTCACCCATTTTACATGGGTCCGAGGCAGGTTCGAACCTTCCCGCCTTGCTCGGCTAACCCGAGCGCGCCCGAACGTCATCATCCCGCTGTCGGATTCCCGCGAGATTCGGATGTCTGCATTCGTGGAAAGGGGTCCCATGTGTAAACATGGGACCCCTTTCAGTCCGTCTGGTCCGGGTGTTCGGTTTGTTGTTTTGCCAAGTACGTGGAGTTAATCTGGAACCTGGATCAGGTGAGTATAATTATCTTTTATTTTCAGGTACCCGTGGATTCTACTTGGAGAAGAGGACCGACTGCTTCGTGTCAACATAGGTAAGTATGTGTGTGTCGGCAGGTGTGAAATAAAGTTAAACTTTCACGGTGTCTGTGTCCTGTTTTTATTTGGGTATTTTTTCCCCAGTAGAACTACAGGTACCAGCGGGCCCGTTTTTCTCCCGCATGCTGGTACTTGTGGTTCTCAAAGTACCAGATTGCGGGGGAGGCTTGCTGGGACTTGTAGTACTACTGGAAAAAACAATATTCTTTCAATTTTCTCAAGGCTATCAGCCTCCCATCCGCAGCCCTTGGATGGGGGGGGACAGCCTCGGGCTTCACCCCTGGCCCTTGGGTGGCTGGGGGGGGGACCCCTTGATTGAAGGGGTCCCCACTCCCCCAGGGTACCCCGGCCAGGGGTGACTAGTTGGATATTTAATGCCACGGCCGCAGGGCACTGTATAAAAGTGACCCCCGGCTGTGGCATTATCTGTCCAGCTAGTGGAGCCCGATGCTGGTGTAAAAATAATGGGGGATCCTACTCTTTTTGTCCCCCGTATTTTTTGCACCAGCACCAGGCGCAGAGCCCGGAGCTGGTTTTAAAAATACGGGGGATCCCCTGTCCGTTTTTCCCCCGGATTTTTAGAACCAGGACCGGCTCGAAGAGCCCGAGGCTGGTTATGCTTTGGAGGGGGGACCCCACGCAATTTTTCTTTTCCGGGTTTTTCACATTCCATTTAAAAAAAAAAAATAATAATAATCTTTTAAAAAATATATAAATAATACTTGTGCCTCCAAAAAAGACAAACCAAGTACCTAATCCCTTCTAATATAAATAGATATGCTATTACCCCAAAAAAATATTATTTTTTTATTAGATTCCGCCTGCAAAGTGTGGCGGATTGAAAATGACGAATTTACTGTTTAAAAGCACTGTTGTCGAATTTACAAACTTCAATTGAATATACTTTTGTTGAATTGCCGCATTTGTACCATTGCAGAAAAGTCGAATTTGTCAAATGTCGAATTTTAAAAAGTCGAATTTTGAAAGGATGCAAGAATAGGCCCCGCCCCCTTCTTCACATCAGCCGTCCCCTTCTACCCCTGTACCTTGCTCTCTCCTGTCTGTGCTCTCTCCCGTCTGTAGGACTAGGCCCCGCCCCCTTCTTACCCTCCAGTGACTGCTCTCTCCTGACAAGTGGACCAGGCCTGCCCCCTACACGCTGCTGGTGTCTTCATTGTTACTTGGTCTGGAGCTCCGTTGGGGAGAGAACTCACGTGAGCTCATTAAGAATGAGGAACTGGGATGTTTTAATTTTATTGTGAGTAGTGTAGTGTGGTGATGTAGTATGTTGTATGGGGGGTATAGTGTAACTATGAAGTGCAGCATATGGGAGGGCTATAGCATAGTGATGTAGTGTGGCATATGGGGGGTGGTAGCGCATAGGCGTGCGTACAGGGGGTGCCTGGTGCGCACAGGCACTCCCTAATGTCCAGCACCGCTGCACGCCACGCTTGCTGTGGCACAGTGATCGCTGAGTGTGTGATCGGTGGAGCCTAGCCTGTAGCTCATTTCCGTACCTCCCACCACCGCTGCGCCCGCCCCCCCTCTGCCTGCTGCTAATACTATGCTGAGTGCATTCGTCGGCGGCCTCACTGGGGGGACTGGTGTCACCTTGCAATGTGACGTGGTGATGTCCGCCTATGCTCTCCTCCCGCCCACCCGTGCTTTCCTCCCGCTGCGGTCTCTCAGTCCTAGTGTGCCGCGGCTGCCACACCACTGGCAGTGTTCCTCTAGGGGGGACTGGGAGCCGCCGGCAGACACATTCTGCTGAGACTTACTTGTCAGTGCGGGTTCCGGATGGCAGGCGGCGGGTGGGAGGGCAGACGGGGAGCAGGTGTCACAAGGAGTGTGTGGGTAACTAATTCACAATACTTCCGCTCAACGTGGCACTGCTGGTCCTTCATCTCCCATGTCTCTTCACCAGGTGGCGGGCGGCCCGGAAATTAAGTGATGTGTTGTGCAGCAGTCAGTGTGAAGTGACTGTGAGTAACACTGATGGTGCTGATGATGCTGCTGCAGAATCGGGAAGCAATTAATTCATAAATATAATGTACTCAGTGTATTATACATACATAAACATGTACATACGTGTATTTGTGTATACATGTATATACATGAGTGTGTGTGCATATATATATATATATATACATACAGCCAGTTCCCAGGAACAAAAGTCCTCCCCCGCTTCCGCTAAGTCCACAGCATTACGCTGGGGCTCCACTGGTGGAGCCAGGTGCGGTGGGGGCCCGTCTCAAGTGCTTCAGCAATCAGTGGGCTTGCTCACAGGTGGATCCCTGGATTCTACAAGTAGTGTCTCAGGGATTCAAGCTGGAATTCGAGACGTCTCCCCCTCGCCGTTTCCTAAAATCTGCCTTGCCAACATCTCCCTTGGACAGGGAGGCTGTGATAGAGGCAAATTCACAAGCTGTATTTGCAGCAGGTGATAGTCAAGGTACCCCTCCTTCAACAAGGAAGGGGTTACTATTCCACGATGTTTGTGGTACCGAAACCGGACGGTTCGGTGAGACCCATTTTAAATTTTAAATCTTTGAACACGTATATAAAACGGTTCAAGTTCAAGATGGAATCGCTCAGGGCGGTTATCTCAAGCCTGGAGGAAGGGGATTACATGGTATCACTGGACATCAAGGATGCTTACCCTGCATGTCCCCATTTACTCTCCTCACCAGGAGTACCTCAGATTTGTGGTACAGGACTGTCATTCTGCGGCGGGACTGCCGCATTCTAGATCAGTAAAAGCCCATTCCACGAGGAAGGTGGGCTCTTCTTGGGCGGCTGCCCGAGGGGTCTCTGCTTTACAACTTTGCCGAGCTGCTACTTGGTCGGGGTCAAACACATTTGCAAGATTTTACAAGTTTGACACCCTGGCTGAGGAGGACCTAGAGTTCGCTCATTCGGTGCTGCAGAGTCATCCGCACGCTCCCTCCCGTTTGGGAGCTTTGATATAATCCCCATGGTCCTTACGGAGTCCCAGCATCCACTTAGGACGTCAGAGAAAATAAGATTTTACTCACCAGTAAATCTATTTCTCGTAGTCCGTAGTGGATGCTGGGCGCCCATCCCAAGTACTTGTACATAGTTATTGTTAACAAAAGGGTTATTGTTGAGAGCCATCTGTGCAGAGGCTCCGTTGTTGTCATACTGTTAACTGGGTATAATATCACGAGTTGTACGGTGTGATTGGTGTGGCTGGTATGAGTCTTACCCGGGATTCAAAATCCTTCCTTAGTGTCAGCTCTTCCGGGCACAGTATCCTAACTGAGGTCTGGAGGAGGGTCATAGGGGGAGGAGCCAGTGCACACCAGGTAGTCCTAAAGCTCTCTTTAGTTGTGCCAAGTCTCCTGCGGAGCCGCTATTCCCCATGGTCCTTACGGAGTCCCAGCATCCACTACGGACTACGAGAAATAGATTTACCGGTGAGTAAAATCTCATTATATATATATATATATATATGACTTGGGGTTTGTTTTATTAGATAGAGCATGTCCCTGTGAAGTGCCTTTTGGGGTTGTGGTTTTTCAGAAAGTTACAGGTTTTTTTTAATTAAGAGAAATATGCCCCATTATAGAGATCGGGCATTTCAATTTGTTGCGCCTGCGCAGTGGCCGCCAGCAGGGGGTGTACTAGAGTGCCTTCTCTTGAGAGCCGCAATATGGCCGCCTTCTCCCCGGTTATTCTGTAAATAGGAAAATAACCTCACAGGTTCACATAGGGCAGAGTTGCCACTACTAGTGCAGGGCTGTAACTTACAGTACTAAGGAAAAGCCATATACTAAAGCGGCACGGTGACCTCACCCCTCTCAGAGACACCAGGGCGCAGCACACTGGTACACACACCTGTTAGCTCAGGGCAGCACTATAGGACCCTCCTGTAATGCTGTGCTGGCGGCGTGTAGTGATCAGGGCACTGGGAGACTGGCTGGCTGGTCTCCGTCTCTGCTGCCTATAGAACTTCCACCTCTGTTATATATCAGGGCTGCTCTCCTGTTATGATTCCAATACTCTGGTCTGGGGATATCTTATAGCAAGGACCTGAGTACTGGAACGTAATGCTTGGAAAGGGAGTGGGAACGGGAATAGCCCCTGGCGCCCTATCTCCGTTGTCTCGCCCGTGCTGTCAGAAATCTCTTGCGAGACTATGGTTGCTTGGGCCCATGGCAGCCGCGTTTGAAGGGCGGATTACGTCTGCCCAACTCCGATGCCCCCTCAGGTCTTAATGGGAGACAAAGAGAAATCCGAGACAGGGTGATAACAAGGGGCCCTCTACTAAACAACAAAGCCAGGGGCTCAAAACTAACTTTAAACTAGAGTATGTGCGGAAAACCGCCAGGGAAAAGGACAACCAAAATACCCACTTGTCCACTCTTCTACCCGGCACCGGCGAGTTCCGGAGAGGAGTGTGGGAGCGTAAACCTCCGCAAATGCACCAACACAGAATACAAAATAAAGCGGCCTAGGCCGCAGCACGCGGCAGAGCCGCCACTCACGAAAACCACACGAGATCCTCTAGCGACTGTTGCGGGTAAATGAGGACTGGAAGACTCCTTGGGAAGAGATGACAACACTAAGATTCAGGAACTCTGAGGACAGGAATGACCGGACACAGCAGAACTGGAACAGACGTCAGCAAACCAAAGCAGCATGCAGGAAGCTATTACCGGCGTCTGTGTGAAGCACTGAGAAGGTATTTAGCAGGGAGTCCTTCAATCAGAAGTTCAGAGCCTGATTAGCACAATGCCGTGCAGCTGCCTTGCTGCACGACCAGAAGACAAGTGTGTGTGTGTAGTTCACTTGATTGACCCTGCAAGGGGAGCGCAGTCCGTCCGTGGCGTCCCCGTTGCTAGGGTCCAGGCGGCTCAGCACGCCCGGCGTCCTAGCGTTGCTAGGGAGCCGGCAGCTAGCACGCTCTGCGTCCCTAGTTGCTAGGCGCCGGGCCGCGAGGACATCGCGGACCACGGCGCCTAACACCTGTGTGTTCTCTTCCTCTCCTACCTCACACTGGAACTGGCCGCCCAGAGAACGAGAGGGCAGCGGCTGACATCAGAGAGGGTGCAGCAATCTATGTGGGCAGAGCCCCTCACAGCAAGGTGTCCTTATGCTGTGCCCCGTGTAATCACTGTGATCCATACAGACTCTCACCCTGGTATGCTCTCTATTATTTATTTTTTTACACTGCGGCATGCTCGTGGAAAGGGAGCAGGCACCACCCCACCGCCACTACTCCTCCGCCAGCATCACTGCCGAGCCGGTCAGTGTTCCGGCGGCAATGAGCAGTAGGCAGCCACCAGCAACAACAGTCAGGAAGCTGTTACTCCCGGCAGCAGTAGCGTCAAGCTGCAATTCAGCCAGCGGCACGATGATCCGGGAGACAGTGGCAGCACAGGGAAGCAGTACCCCCTCCAATCGCAGCACCAACTAGGAGACTGAGGCAGCAACCTGCTCCCAGCAGCAGCACCACCCTGATGATAGGTAAGATGCATTTTGGTGTCACAAGAAGGTGGCCGGAGTAGTGGCTGGCTGTGGTCACACCCCGGGGAAAAGTGATAGTGATTTCAGTGTTCCCTTGCACGGGGATTGGATGTGTAGATGTATGGAGGCTATGTATGTATAGATGTGAGCGGCAGTGTGCGGATGTATGAGAGCGGCAATGTACGGCTGTATAACTGCGTCGGTGTGCGGCTGTATGAGTGCGATGGTGTGCGGCTGTATGCGTGCGGCGGTGTGCGGCTGTAAGAGTGCGGCAGTGTGCGGCTGTAAGAGTGCGGCTGTAAGAGTGCGGGGTTGTACGGATGTATGAGAGCGGGGTTGTACGGATGTATGAGAGCGGGGTTGTACGGATGTATGAGAGCGGCAGTGTATGGATGTATGAGAGCAACAGTGTACAGTTGTGTGAGAGCGGCAGTGTGCGGATGTATGAGAGTGGCGGTGTACGGATGTATGAGAGCGGCAGTGTATGGATGGCAGCGTCATAGGGAGGGATGTCGGAATGCTGTTATAGGGTTCCTAATACAAAATGCCACGTTGGGCTTGATGGGCAGGTAGTGCGGCAAGCACACCCAAATTGGCATCTGACGTCGCCTGCAGTCCACACTGTTGTGAGGAGTCAGAGTTAATTTTGACTGTGTAGTGTACTCACAGAGGACCTACCGCCCGTCCCCTCGCATCTGAGCAGCAGGTCAGGCTCTTATTTTCTTTTTAATCAGGAGAGGCCGAGTGAACTGTGAGCAGGGGGGCAGAGCTACATGGGACCCAGAGGGGCTGCTGTGCTGTCAGAGAGGGAGAGGAAGAGAGAGATGAAGCTACTGCAGATCCCCAGCTGATTGTGAGGTGCCGGGTTGAAGGGTGATGTGATCACCCTTCTCCCTCGCTGCCGCTGGGGACCGCATCTAGGCTTCCTCCATCGAGGGCATGCGGCGCAGCAGTGGGCAGCGTGTAATGAGTTTGTCTGACTCATTATACTGCTGCCTGTTGTGGACACCTCCGTCCGTACGGACTGGTGTACATGCCCAGCACAGAGGTGACCGTGTTGGTGGAAGTGCTGCCCAGTTCTGACCCTGCAGGCCTCCCTGATCTGACTGCGGCCGCTGCTACTGCTGCGGCCCGAAACCCCTGCCGGTCCCCTCCATAGACTTCTGCCTGTCCAGCGCTGAGGTACTAGGGGTATCCCAGCTGCGGGAAGGGTATGTCTCTGGCTTTCTCTCCGGCAGGGGAAGGTGACAGCGGCGGAGGAAGTGTTGCCCACCTCAGACACTGCAGGCCTCCCCGATCCAGCTGCGGCCACAGCTGATGCTGCCAGAACCCCCTGCTGGTCTCCTTTGTTGACTGCCGCATGGCCAGTGCTGAAGTACTGGGGGTAGGCCAGCTACGGGAAGAGTGTCTCTGCCTCGGGCTCTCTCTCTCTGTCAGGGGAAGGAAGGGCTGATTCTCTGGCACAACAGGGAGGGCTAGGCTGCAGGAACACAGCACTGGAAGAAACAGGAGGCCGAACTCATGACCAAAAAGTGAGCAGTGCAGTGATCAGCCCCCTAGTCTTTCCCTCTCTCTGGGTGCAGAGCTGTATTCTACAGAGAGAGCTGGGATGGGAAGAAGGGGAACGGCACCTGACACACACATACACGCGCGGCACCTGACACACACATACACGCGCAACACCTGACACACACACATACACGTGCGGCACCTGACACACACACACGTAGCATCAGACACAATAAAATAAACATGCAGCACCTGACCCACACATACACGCGCAACACCTGACACACACACATATACACGTGCGGCACCTGACACACACACGTACCATCAGACACAATAAAATAAACATGCAGCACCTGACACATGCATATACACGCAGCACCTGACACATGCATATACACGCAGCACCTGACACATGCATATACACGCAGCACCTGACACATGCATATACACGCAGCACCTGACACATACATATACACGCACACCATCAGATACACACGCAGTGCCTTACTCACACACACATAGACACGTGCAGCACCTGAGGCACACACATGTACACGCGCAGCACCTGACGCACACACATGTACACGCGCAGCACCTGACGCACACACATGTACACGCGCAGCACCTGACGCACACACATGTACACGCGCAGCACCTGACGCACACACATGTACACGCGCAGCACCTGACGCACACTCATGTACACGCGCAGCACCTAATGCACACTCATGTACACGCGCAGCACCTGACGCACACTCATGTACACGCGCATCACCTGACACAGACATACGTATTCATGCACAGCACCAGACATACACTTGTACACACGCGGAGCACCTGATACTCACACACATATACACCCGCAACACCTGACACACACACACACACACACACACGTGCGGCAGCTGACGCATACACACGCACCATCAGACACACTCATATATACACGCAGCACCTGACACACACATACACACAGGAGCTGACACACACATACACAGGCAGCACCTGACACACACACACATATACACGCGCAGCACCTGACACCACGCACTCACACGTACAAGCAATGCATTTCACGCCTACCTCCAGCCTCAGTTACAGGCTGCTGCCGCCTACCCCCCTCCCTGCATCAGCTGCAAAGGCAGCAAAATATTTTGACCAAAGTCTAAAGGCCCGTACACATTAAACGATGTCGCTTTGTGAGCTACATCGTCTAATGTTTCCCCTCCCGGGCCGGCCGGCGGCCGACTGTACACACTGAGCGATATGACCGCTCATATCGCTCAGTGACGTCACGCCCCCGCCAGCCCTGCATAAAGGTCGTGGACGACAGTCCACATCCTTCCTGCATGCCCTACCGACAGCGAAGATTGTTGCCGACCCGCGGGGCCGCGCATCGTTTGTCGCTGGCTGCATACACACTTAACGATAACGATTTAATGAGCGACGTCGCTCATTTTATCGTTAAGTGTGTACGGACCTTAAACAATTTGGTTTGGTTAATAAAATAATTTTGCACAGAACAGTGATGTTATACGAACATTTTCATTAAACATTTAAAAAATCAAATGTTTATTCTTTAAGTGAAATTTTACATTTCTGAATAAAAAAAATAAATAAAAAAAAAGCGATGAAATTCCATAGACAAAAAACCTTACGGTTTCACATGTCCCATTAAGGCTTCTTAGACATGATCGAAATTTCAGAAGCCTGTTGTAACTCTTCCACTCAAACTCCAAAAAGCAATGAAATTCCGATCATTAAGGCTGACGCCTTAATGGACGTGTTCCTTGCGCAATACAGATATGGTATGCCATCACAGCCTGTGGGTAAGTGCAGATTCAGCACTCTCACAGAGTGAGATTGCTGTCACTCACACAATGGTGGAGCTGCTAATTCACAGATTTGTGTGCTCATTGGAATACACACATGCAGTCTATGCAACTGAAGGTCTGAGCGGAAGACAAAGCTGCTCAGATGAGGTAAGAGTGTTGTTGATTGGAGGGAGGAGAGCGGTGTGGATGGGGGAACAGAAGTGTGTGGATAGAGGGAACACTAAGCAGCACTAATGGGGGGGACAGAGAAACACAGGGGGTAATTCAGACCGCAGCAGCAGCAGCAGCGATTGCAGTCTGAATTAGTTTGTGAGGTGCGTGCGTACCCCAGGAGCCCAGTGAGATGCTATCACCCTGCCTGATTGATAGGCAGAGGTGGTTGCGGGGAAGGAGGGGGGCGTGCAAACAGCGTTAGAATGCCATTGGCAGGGCATGGTCTGCACAACGGAGGCGTTTCCGGACCACTGGGGGGTGGGCTGTGGCGGTTATCCCCCTGCCAAGAGCGCAGGATCCACTAAATTTACCTTCAGGATGTCAGCTACATGAATAGGGTAAGAGTGGTGTGCATAGGGGGTAGATTAAGCAGCAAGTATGGGAAGGGAGACAGAGCGGTGCAGATGGGGGAAATGGTGCAGATGGGTTGAAAACACTGGCATGGATGGGTAGAAAACTGGTGCAGATGGGAGAGAAGACAGTGTGCCATGTACTGGAGGAGGCAGAGTGACGTTGAAGAAGGAAACACTGAGCAGCACAGAGAGAAGGAAACGGTGGTACAGACAATGCACAGGTGGGGAAAGACAGATGGTACAGATAAGTTAGTACAGACTAGCACAGATGGGAGAACACAGCAGTAGGGATTGGGGAAGACCGGGCAGCATGGGGGTGTATAGGGGAAGTAAGTGTAGATGCATAGACCGTAGATGGGGTATTATAGTTTAGCAATTAACCAAGATGTTTGAGGGAGCTAAATGTGTATACTAAGTGAGATGGATGTATGGAGTTAGAAGGATGTTGTAACAAGGTGGCTTTGTTGTGTTGACTGAATGGGATGGTTGTGGGCACTGTGTGGGATGGGAGCACCACAAAACTGCTCAGACCTTCAGTTGCATAGACTGCATGTGTGTATTCCAATGAGCACACAAATCTGTGAATTAGCAGCTCCACCATTGTGTGAGTGACAGCAATCTCACTCTGTGAGAGTGCTGAATCTGCACTTACCCACAGGCTGTGATGGCATACCATATCTGTATTGCGCAAGGAACACGTCCATTAAGGCGTCAGCCTTAATGATCGGAATTTCATTGCTTTTTGGAGTTTGAGTGGAAGAGTTACAACAGGTTTCTGAAATTTCGATCATGTCTAAGAAGCCTTAATGGGACATGTGAAACCGTAAGGTTTTTTTGTCTATGGAATATATATATATTTATCACAAACATATATGATTCATACATATATCACACACACATACATGATACATACATGAGAAAGACCTGGGATGGTGATGAGGCCAGGGCCCCCTGCTGATGTTGCGTTGAGGAAGGCAGTGTTCCAGGGCGGATGCCAGTCGGGGAGAGCGCCGCGCAGCCCGGGAAAAATACTGCTGAGGAGCTACATCTGGAAGAGCCCCTGGGAGGGAGAGTGCCACATGCCCCATCCTGCGCGGCAGACTCTGCAGGCCTGCACATGGGAAGGGAGGTCTCTGGCCACACATACTCACCCTTCTGCTGAAGCCCCGCTGCTGTCCCCATCAGCGATCTCCAGCGGGGAGCGGGGCCAGGATGAACCTCAACCTGTGAGAACTATCTTCATGATCAAGAGATCTCATATGCAAGATAAGTATGTGTTGGGATAGGGCTGGGGAGGGCGGCTGCTCGGGCACACCCCCGTCAAGTTAAGGAGATTTAACTGAGGAAGCACAAGGGAACTCTCGTCTGGGGACAACAACTGCAGGGAGACCACATCTTTTCAGATGAACATGGGAGGGCAGAAGGCTGCCTAATACTGAAGCACCCTCAGACATTAAACCATATGCAACAACTATTGCAAGCATTCCTGGGGGAAGGTCTGCAGCAGACGGATTTGCATACGGTGATGTCATCCAAGCAGTGGGCCAAAGTTGGCTGGAACCCTCATCTGTATATGAAAAGAGAAAAGGGGCATGCAGGGCATGGCGGCCTTTTGCGGCGCTTGTATAACCCCAAGTTTGCATTAAACACCCCCACCCTCCTTCGGTGTGGGGCTCATGTTGGCCATGCCCAAGCCCCTGAAGCATTCAAGCTGATTTCTTGCAGCAGCTGGGCACTGTAACAGCTTCAGAGCTGCTCTACAAGACAAGTAAAAGGGTGTGGGCCCTGCAGCACCACCTGTAGTTTGCATACACACATATATAGGACAGCATCTCTTATATGCCCCAGGGTCAATAAAATAGTATCCTTGTCTAGGCTATCCATCCCCTCAGATAAGGTATTTGTCCATGCCGCTACAGCACTACACACCCAGGCCGACGCAATTGCCGGTCTGAGTAAGGTACCTGAATGTGTATAAATGGACTTCAGGGTAATCTCCTGTTTGCGGTCAGCACACTCTTTGAGGGTAGCCGTATCCTGGGACGGGAGGGCTACCTTCTTGGACAAGCGTGTTAATGCTTTGTCCACCCTAGGGGAGGATTCCCATCGTAACCTATCCGTTGATGGGAAAGGATACGCCATAAGAATCCTTTTGGAAATCTGCAGTCTTTTATCTGGAGATTCCCAAGCTTTTTCACATAACTCGTTCAGCTCGTGTGAGGGGGGAAAGGTTACCTCAGGCTTCTTTCCCTTGTACATATGTACCCTCTTGTCAGCGACAGGGGGTTCCTCTGTGATGTGCAAAACATCTTTTATTGCCATAATCATAAATCGAATGGATTTTGCCAATTTTGGCTGTAACTTTGCATCATCGTAATCGACACTGGAGTCAGAATCCGTGTCGGTATCTGTGTCAACAATCTGGGATAGTGGGCGCTTATGAGACCCTGACAGTCCCTGCAACATAGGATCAGGCATGGGTTTAAATCCTGACTGTCCCAAAGCTTCTGCCTTGTCTAATCTTTTGTGCAATGAGTTTACACTAGCATTTAAAACATTCCACATATCCATCCAATCAGCTGTCGGCGGAGACACCACATTCATTTGCTCCCGCTCCTCTCTAATATAGCCTTCTTCCTCAGACATGTCGACACACGTGTACCGACACACTACACACACAGGGAATGCTTTTTCTGAAGACAGTTTCCCCACAAGGCCCTTTGGAGAGACAGAGAGAGAGTATGCCAGCACACCCCCCAGCGCTATATAACCCAGGAATAAAACAGTAACTTAATGTTTGCCCAGTAGTGCTGCTGTATGTAATTTGCGAATTTTGTGCCCCCCCCCCCCTCTTTTCAACCCTCTTGTCTAACGTGGTATAAGCAGGGTAGAGTCCGGGGAGCTTCCTCTCAGCGGTGCTGTGGAGAAAAAATGGCGCTGGTGAGTGCTGAGGGAGAAGCCCCGCCCCCTCGGAGGCGGGCTTCTGTCCCGCTTAAACTGTAAAATTGGTGGGGGCTTATACATATATAAAGTGCCCAGCTGTATATATGTTCTATTTTTGCGAAAGAGGTTTATATTGCTGCCCAGGGCGCCCCCCCTGCGCCCTGCACCCTTACAGTGACCGGAGTATGTGAGGTGTATGGGAGCAAAGGCGCACAGCTGCAGTGCTGTGCGTTACCTCAGTGAAGATCATGAAGTCTTCTGCCGCCTCTGAAGTCTTATTTTCTTCTCATACTCACCCGGCTTCTATCTTCCGGCTCTGCGAGGGGGACGGCGGCGCGGCTCTGGGACGGACGGCGAGGGTGAGATCCTGCGTACCAATCCCACTGGAGCTAATGGTGTCCAGTAGCCTAAGAAGCAGGACCTTGCAACTCAGATAGTAGGGCTGCTTCTCTCCCCTCAGTCCCTCGATGAGGGAGTCTGTTGCCAGCAGTGCTCCCTGAAAATTAAAAACCTAACAAAATACTTTCTGTCAGAAAGCTCAGGAGAGCTCCTGAAAAGCACCCAGTCTCCACTGGGTACAGTATCAAACTGAGGTCTGGAGGAGGGGCATAGAGGGAGGAGCCAGTGCACACCCAGAACTAAAGTCTTTCTTAAAGTGCCCATGTCTCCTGCGGAGCCCGTCTATCCCCATGGTCCTTACGGAGTCCCCAGCATCCTCTAGGACGTTAGAGAAAATAGGATTTTAATACCTACCGGTAAATCCTTTTCTCTTAGTCCGTAGAGGATGCTGGGCACCCGTCCCAGTGCGTACTGTGTCTGCAGTTATTAAATGGCCCTTAACTCCAGAACATTTATGTGGAGATGAAAACATCCAAGGAAGACTTGACCATCTTCCTTGGATGTTTTCCCCCTGTGTGACTGCTCTCCAGCCTCGGAGGGTTGCATCCGTGGTCCCTAGGATCCCGTCCTGGATCCTGAACCATCGCCCCTCTAGGTGGTGAGAACTGTGCAGCCACCAATGGAGTGAGATTCTGGTCTTGGAAGACAGGATTATCCTCCGGTGCATGTGTAGGTGGGATCCGGACCACTTGTCCAACAGGTCCCACTGGAACACTCTGGCATGGAACCTGCCAAACTGAATGGCCTCGTAGGCCGCAACCATCTTCCCCAGCAACTGAATGCATTGATGGATTAACACTCTTGCTGGTTTCAGAATTTGTTTGACCAAACTCTGGATCTCCAGAGCCTTTCCACTAGAAGAAAACCTCTTCTGTGTCCAGTATCACTCCCAAAAACAACAACCGCGTCATTGGGACCAACTGCGATTTTGGCAAGTTTAGGAGCCAACCATGTTGTTGAAGAACTGTCAGGGAGAGTAGATGTTTTGCACCAACTGGTCCCTGGATCTCGCCTTTATCAGGAGATCATCCAAGTACGGGATAATTGTGACTCCTTGCTTGCGAAGGAGGACCATCATTTCCGCCATCACCCTGGTGAAAATCCTCGGAGCCGTGGACAGACCAAACGGCAACGTCTGAAATTGGTAATGACAATCCTGAATTGCAAACCTCAGGTAGCTTGATGCAGTGGCTAAATGGGAACATATAAGTAGGCATCCTTTATGTCTACCAAAACCATGAAATCTCCTTTATCCCCCGGACTGGAGATCACTACCCTGAGAGATTCCATCTTGAAATTGAATTTCTTTAGGTAGAAATTAAGGGATTTCAGATTTAAGATTGGTCTGACTGAGCCGTCCGGCTTCTGGACCACGAAGAGGCTTGAATAAAAACCTTCTCCCTGCTGACTAAGGCTGATTTGAACAATCGGTGAGGGGGAACGTCTTGAAACCCCAGTTTGTACCCTTGGGACACTATTTGTAAAACCCACGAGTCCAGGTCCGAATGAATCTAGAACTGACTGAAGAGTTTTAGACGTGCCCCCCACTGGTGCGGGCTCCTGCAAGAGAGCCCCAGCGTCATGCAGTGGATTTGGCAGAAGCAGAGGACGATCTCTGCTCCTGCGATCTTGAAGAGGCTACAGACCTCTTCTCTCTCTTCCTTCCTCTACCTGCAAAGAAAGGGGAATCTTAACTTCTTGCATATCTATTGGGCCGAAATGACTGCGTCAGATAATGATGCGTCTTCATCCGTTGAGAGGGAACATAGGGCAAGAAGGATGACTTACCTGCGGGAGCTGCCGAGATCAAATTAACTAGGCCGTCGCCAAACCTTCATAGGGAAGAGACTCCCTTTCTTCTTGGAGTCAGCATCAGCATTCCCTTGGTGAATCCACAATGCCCTCCTATCCGAGACTGCCATGAAATTGGCCCGTGAGCACTTGTGCCCGGTGTAGGATTTTTAAATATGTGTAGTTTACTGTATGCACGGGTTTAAAACCTTTTAGGAACTGAGATCTAAGGTGTATTACATGTAGTTTAAAAAAAACAAAAAAGGTTTATTTTATGGCAGTAGTTTCCAAACTGGGGTTCTTGCACTGGTAGCATAGTTTGGTGGTCCAGGACCAATTAAAATTATTTATACTTTATTAAATTGGCAAAACCATTCCCTCACAACATAACTGAACCTGAGGATGACATGCTATAAACACAATTTACTTAATTTTATATTTTTTTCTGAATTTCTCAATAAAAAAAACTTTGGCCTAGGGGTGCCGTGAAACAAATTTTGATACTCTAGGGCAGGGGTGTCAATCCCATGGGCCGCATGCCGCCCCCAATGCATCCTTTTGTGGCCCACAGGCCGGGGTCCGACAGGGGTCCTTTTGTGGCCCGATCACCTTGCTTAGAGCGAGGGCAGGAGAGTGCAGCCAGAGTCTTTGCTTTCTATGTGCGGCACCATCTTCCCGAAGAGATCACCGGGAAGATAGTGCCCCTTCCACTGGCTACAGCACAGGTATACTGGGGTGGGGTAGCAAACTGGGGGCCCCAATGGGCCCCTCCAGCAGTCCCTCTACCAAAACACGTCTTTTGGTGGTTTTGCGGTGTTGTTATAACTACATGGTGACGATACTGTAGCACAGAGATTTTCAACCATTTACAACTCACGTCACACAGAACAAGATTTAAATATTGACAAGGCACACTGAAATATAATGGTGATGCATGGTGCAGTATCGTGTCCTAGGATGTCATGTCGCAGCTTCTCCATAGGTAACGCCTGAACAGGCCCGGTGACAGGGGGGACAAAGGGGACACTTGTTCAGGGCTCCAAGTATTAAGAACAGAAATAATGGGGCTACAGTGCCAATATTGCTTTTTAAAGTGTATCCACCAACTGCTCAATTTAAGCAGGAAAACAATTAACAGGCCAACTAAACCCTCCCCCCTCCTTTTACCCCATCACTTTGTCCAGTCCCTGTGGTCCATACTGTATTGCCATTATTATGCATGTTGCTGTGCTGGCCCTTTTCTGAATGTCCCTGCCACCGCCACCGAAGAGCTGGATAGCCCAGTATGAAAACCACCTGCCGGCCTCACTGACGGTCCGAGTCAAAGGCTCCATTTTTTTTAAAGATCCCTCTGCCAAGTTAAGGGGGGGTTGAGGGGGCCCCAGAGATATCAGTGCACTGGGCCCCGAGATTTCTGTTGCTGGCCCTGACCCTCAGGGGCGTATCTACCCCTTGGCCAGGATGGCACTTGCCAGGGGCACCATCCAGCTGTGCCAACCGTGGCTAAGGGATAGAGTTCTGCAGTCTCGAAAGGGCGCTATGGCAATCAGCGTGGGACTGACCAATTAGACGGTGAGGGAAGGATACTGAAATTGTCCCAACCCTGTTACAGTTTGAAACGCCCCTCAACTGCTGTCCACTGCTTCACTCCTAGCTCTGCCCCTTTGAAATTATTAATCCCTACCCCCCGGTAGGCGGAGTTCTCCAGGCCCATACTCAGGAGTCACCACTGCTGTACATTATGTGCCGGTTGTAGAGGCAGAGCGGGGAACATCAGAGAACGCCACAAATTACACAGTGGGCAAGGAGATGGCTGGAGACAGCTGCACAGCCATGCCTTGCAAGTTCGAGAGAGCTGTTGAATTTCAGCACTTCAAGTCAGAGCCTGCCCCCTGCTGCCCAAGCAGTCCGTGACAGTTAGTGTCGAGGAGGGGGGGATTTGTGCATGTGTGCTATCAGTGTGTGTGTGGGGGGGGGGGTGGAGGATGTGTGTGACTGTGAGGGAGCTGTCAGTGTCAGTGGGGAGAGGAGCAGGAGGGAGTTGTCAGTGTGTGGAAGTGATGAGAGTCAGTACTGGGGAAATGTGTGTGTGTGTGTGTGTGTGTGTGTACTAGATTTAGGAGTGTGTGTTTGTGAGAGGTTTCAGTTGGGGAATTAGAGTTCATACAGTAATTAAATGTTTTCATATTGAGAACTACATCTCCCAGCATATACAGTGTGCTGGGGATGCTAACAAGCTTTATTTAAAAGTTTAAAAAACATTGCTTTTATGACTGCAATGGTTAAAAAGGGAGAGCTATAAATCAATTTATCAGTGAATGATCGCAGTTTGAGCTGTTACATTTTACTGAACCACCTATCCCTCCACACTCACTACCTGTCCTCAGGATACATTTACCATCCCGGCAGACGGTATACCGGCAGTCATTTGACCGATGTTGGAATCCTGACACCACTTGGGAGACTGGTGCCGGCACACAGACAGCCAACATCCCGAAGGCGAGTATTGGAGGGAGGGTTAGGACCGGGGGAGCGGGTGTTAGGGAAGGCACTAGGAGGGGGGGGGGGTTAGTCCTAGCTGCCACCCCCTGAGGGTTACCCTATCCGCCACCCCCCCCAGAGGGTTAGGATTAGGTATCATGTGACTGCTGGAATCCCGAGCGCCGGATGCCATACCCAACCCCCTTTACTTTTTCAGGCATTTCTATCTCTCCTCTCTCTATGGTGTTCCGATTGCCCACTTTCCCTTGTGCTTTTCTCTCTCTCTCTCTCCTTTGTTTAGAGCATCAGTTTCTGTAGTCCACTTTATCCTTATTTTTTCCAGTGTTTCACTATCTCTCTGATGTAATGAGGATGTATGGTCTAGAGGGATCAGTAATGCATTGTACTGTATAGAGGCGTCAGGGATGTAGCGTAGGGTATAGAGGCGTCAGGGATGTAGCGTAGGTTATAGAGGCATCAGGAATGTAGCGTAGGGAATAGAGGCATCAGGGATGTAGCGTAGGGTATAGAGGCGTCAGGGATGTAGCATAGGGAATAGAGGCGTCAGGGATGTAGCGTAGGGAATAGAGGCGTCAGGGATTTAGCTTAGGGAATATAGGCATCAGGGATGTACTAGCAGGTATATAGAGGTCAG
This sequence comes from Pseudophryne corroboree, assembly GCF_028390025.1. NCBI lineage: Eukaryota > Metazoa > Chordata > Amphibia > Anura > Myobatrachidae > Pseudophryne > Pseudophryne corroboree. The sequence continues at coordinate 22,291 of NW_026969290.1, forward strand.
TGTACTGTATAGAGGGGTCAGTAATGCAGTGATGGTTATAGAAAGGTCAGTGATGTAGTGTAGGGTATAGAGGGGTCAGTTATGTAGTGTGGGGTAAAGAGGGGTCAGTAAAGATACTAAGCTGAAGTACTTAGAACACTTCTTGAATTAAGACACAACCTGCAAGAAAAAGTATGCAATATGGGTGAAAAGGCAAATGTCAGAGGTCTGATACAAGTGACCAGCTCCACACCTTGCACCACATAGCGTTATGTTAAACTGGGATATGTTCTTTTTTGGTGGGTGTGTGTGTGTGTGTGTGTGTGTGTGTGTGTGTATGTGTATGTGTGTGGGGGGGGGGGGGGGGTGCCAAAGGAAATTTTTGCCATTGGCTCCTTTGGTCTAGAACCAGCCCTGATCACAAAATATTTTTGTCTAAGCAGACTGGACACTGATCAGCGTTGGCTCATTCTCAGCCCCCCGCCCAGCCTCTGCTGCCAACAGACTGCTATTAGCTAGTTAACCTTCTGCCTTCCCTATCTATGACACAGACTGCTGCTAATGCTACCAGACTGTTCCCAGTGGCTTCACACCAACAGTGAATCCCAGCCGATGATGTAGGGCAGCGTGTGGGGGAGGGGGTCAGTTGCTGTGGCTCCAACATGGTAACCGCCAATGGACTGCAATGCTTTATCGAAAGGGGGGGCGCCAGTCCCTTACTTTGCCAGGGGCGCTTGGACCCCTAGCTACACCTCTGTTGACCCTAACCGATACCCCTAAACTAACCATAATTCCTGCAGTAAAAATCCATGTTTCTATGTATATAGGGGGTCATTCCGAGTTGATCGCATGCTGCCGTTGTTCGCTGCGTAGCAATCAGTTGAAAAAAAATGGCTAATCTGTGCATGCGCATGCTCCGTAATGTGCATGCGCATCATACGGGTACAAAGTCCATTGTGGTTTTGCACTAGTTCTAGCGATTATTCCAATCACAGAACAGGCCACAAGGAGATTGACAGAAAGAGGGCGTTTCTGGGTGGCAACTGACCGTTTTCAGGGAGTGCTTGGAAAAATGCAGGCGTGGCAGAAGAAATGCAGACGTGGCTGGGCATTCGCTGGATGGGTGTGTGACATCAAAAGCCATCCCTCGGTTGTTAGAATCAACGCACACGAAGTGTAACTACAGTGCTGGTCTTATTTTGAAACGATTTTGCAGGCGCTCTGCTGCTCAAGTGTTCGCACTTCTCCAAAGTGAATATACACTCTCCAGTGGGCAGCGACAATGTGTTTTTGCATGGCTGCTAAAAACTGCTAGCGAGCAATCAACTCAGAATGACCCCCATAGTGTATTGCAAGAAAATATCTGTAAATCCAATGGTACCGTAAGTGCGGTATATACTCGCACTTCTTTGCGGGGTGAGAACACCTCCCCTAAGTGAAGTCAGCCCTATGAATAGAGTTTGTGTGATCCCTGTGCAGCAGTCACAGAAAGGGTTCATCTCTGCAGTTTGTCACTCAAATTACATTGCTGCATTTTTTCTAGAAGTGGATCTGAGAGCTGTTACCCGCAGACCAGCTACAATAATTATCCTGGGTACTCACTAGACCAGTGGTTCTCAAACTGCACCCTGGGGTGCCTCAGGACACTTGCAGGGGTGCCTTGGATTGGTGGTCCAGGACCAATTCAAAATATTTATAGTTAGTGTTGTAGGCAAAACCAGTGCTGTTGGCTGGCAATCATAACATATGTGCACAAGCAGAAGCAAATCCTGTCCCCTACCAAAGGGCCAGTGCTAGGGTGTTTGGCGCCTCCCTGCAAACTATTAATTTGGGCCCTCTCTCCAATACTTAATAAAGGGACAGTGCGCTCCTTAAAAAAAGAAGGTGTGGTATCACAAGGAAGGGGCATGGCCACACAATAGCACCCCAAATCAAAATACGCCACACAGTAGCACTATCTTATTGTCATTACACCACATATAATAATAATAATAATAATAATAATAATACCACCCACAGTCGCAGTGCCCTTTATACACATAACCACCATATCAGTGCAGCTTACACACATAATGCCAACAGTAGCAGTGCCCCTTCTACACATGCCCACGGTGGCAATCCTTTACATGGCAAATATCAACCTGGTTTTGCCATGTAAAGGATTGCCACTTTAAAAACAAACAATCAAACAAAAAAAAAAAAAAAAAAAAAACAGGAAAAAACACAAAATCTCTCACTTTCTGATTCTCACACCCTATTACATTCCTCCCTATATATTTAAATGTTTCTATTACTGTATGTTCCCTCTTCCCTTCTCCAAACTATACACATCAACATTTTTTAGTATTTCCAGGTAAGTTTTGTGATGTAGGCCATGCACAATTTTAGTTGCCCTAATGTATTTACAGCCTTCTGGAGATATGGCTTCTGGAACTGAACACAGGATTCTAAATGTGGCTGTACCAAGGACCTATACAGTGGCATTACAGGTTGAGTATCCCTTATCCAAAATGCTTGGGACCAGAGGAATTTTGGATATCGGATTTTTCTGTATTTTGGAATAATTGCATACCATAACGAGATATTATGGTGATGGGACCTAAATCTAAGCACAGAAGGCATTTATGTTTCATATACACCTTATACACACAGCCTGAAGGTCATTTTAGGCAATATTTTTTATAACTTTGTGCATTAAACAAAGTGTGTGTACATTCACAGAATTCATTTATGTTTCATATACACCTTATACACACAGTCTGAAGTTCATTTAATACAATATTTTTAATAACTTTGAGTATTAAACAAAGTTTGTGTACACTGAGCCATCAAAACACAAAGGTTTCACTATCTCAGTCTCACTCAAAAAAGTCCGTATTTCGGAATATTCCGTATTTCGGAATATTTGGATATGAGATACTCAACCTGTATTACTTTTTTCTGCTACTGGTTCTTTAACCTATGCAAACAAGCATCTGACTTGCCTTTCCTATTGCTTTGTTACATTGCTTACCTGAAATAGTAATACTTAGATAGCTTTCCTCTTGCCATTTTAATGCCCTTAATATTATAGTTAGCCTTTGCATTTTTGAGACGTGTATGATTTTGCATTTTTTGGCATTAAATGTTCCCATGTTCTTGACCATTCCTCTAGTCCAGGGGCGGAACTGCCAGAGACAACGGAGTCAGTTGCCGCCGGGCTCCAGCCCTAAAGGGGCTTCCTCCATTGCCCCCCGGCTGTTACGTGCCCTTCCTACTAAATAGACAAAGGCGCTACCAGCAGGGTCTCGCAGTTTGTACATTCCATGCCGTAACACCCTTCTTTCCACCTTCACAATGAAGCTATTGGTACTTTGCAAAAAAAAAAATTATTAGCATTGCAACTCAGCAGATCAATGCAGTGTGCAGCCACACACTCCATATATCTGCTCAGCCACAAAGCTGATTATTTCTTCACAAAGTACAAGGTGAGCTCCAAATAGAATTCTCTAGCTTAGATTATACCTTTCTATGCAAGGGTAAATAGCTCAATTGTTTGACTGCAATGCCACAGGAAATGGTTTGGATCCAAGACAGTGTGACTGAATAATAAAGAAACCTTAAGATGAGTTCATGAATGTTGTATAAGTATTAGTGAGAGAAGGGGTCAGGAGCATGCTAGGCTGCAAAAAATAAGGTAGGCTGCAAGTGAAAGTAATGATCTCCTATATATTTTCCCAGATCTGTCACTCTGTGTGGCTAACTCTGGGGGAAGTCACAGCAATGGGCGGAGACGGCAACTGCAGGACGATACACCAGTGCCAGCAGCAGACCGTAACAAAGTGACAGATCAGGGAGAATATATAGGAGGTAGGGAGGTGGCCATGGTACATGGCTGGCCAAGGGACACTAGCTCATGTACCCCTTTACCACTGAGGCTGGCCACCAAGGATGGACCTGTCACCAGTGCACATGCAATAACCTCTTCTGCTGCCCTCTTTGCAACTCAGATTGCCCAGTGCTCCCCTTCGCTAACAGTCCACAAAGTTTCCCCATCTCACGATCTGCCTCCTCACCCCCACTTTCATCTCTACAGCACACGCGCATATCATACAAGATCCCATCATGCGTACGTAGGTCTGAAATGCAAGAGGGAGGTTGGGGGGAGATTGGCATGCGCCAGCAACACCACACAGCTCACTGTGACCACAGTGGAGAGGCGCTGCAACAGGACAATACACCAACCTCGGAGCAAGGAACTGCGTCGGTCAGGAGGAGAACTATTTCAATAGCATAAAAAGGTTAATGCGTCCCACCCTATGGACACCAGACTCATCAAGTCACTGTTGCCAGAGTCTCATACAATGACTCTGAACCTCTAAGCACACTATTTGACTGTCCACACCCTGCTGTGCCTATTACCCATCTCCTCCACCACCCTCAACACTGACCCACACATCATTCACCCACAAAGATACAATAAAGGTAGTTTGGATAAATTAGCTAAAAGAAATGGATTTAACCAATTTATCTAAATGACCATTTTTGGATGTTTTCCAGTGTTTGTGAGCAAATGGTCAATTGTAATTTGCTGCCACATATTAGCATAATTTTGTTTCAACTAGAAAAAAAAATTGGACAGATAATCTAAGTGTGGATCCAGTTTAAAGGTCCGTATTCACGGCCCGATTTTGGGGAGAGATGTGTGCTGAGCGAACTGCTCAGCACACATCTCTCCCCCCGCTCAGCACAGCGTGATGTGTGCTGAGCGTACGGGGGGTGGGGGGGGGCGCTCATTTCACCCCCTGTGTAGGGCATTCTGTGTGTATCCAGCTTAACAGGTGTGAGCATCATACAACTACTGACTTGAGAGTAACTATACAGCAGCTCCATACCTTGTGACTTGAAGAAACACCAGTTAACCCCGGGAATGCTGCAGTCAAAGCAACAATTCCTCTTCTTACATTCCGCTGCACTTATTGTGGGGTAGCCGCAATCCCTTCTGCTGTACGGTTCCACATTACATTGTTTCTTGTCACTTCCTGTTGATGCAGTAAGGAAACATCCAGGAATTACAGCAGCTTAGTTTTTTTTTTTTTTAACTGGGGCAATTTAGCTAGATCACAGGGCAATTTAGCTCCTTTGGTACTTTTTTAGGAGCAGTTAATCAGACAGTTGAGCAAACTGAAAAACAGCTAACAGGAAATTTCCACTTAAATGGTATTTTCTAATCTTATCTGACCATGACTAAGAATAAAGGATACACAAGATAAACTCTTAGAGCCATGGACCTTATCCATGTTTAAGCTCCATCAAATCTGTAATCAATAGCACTACATGCTCCCACTTTACCACTGTACTATATACTCTACCTGTGTTTTTAAGGTAAAAACACCATTTAACCCCAGTGACACTTGAATTAAAGCAGCAGCCTCTGGAATAGCATTCCTTAGCATTAATCCCAGGAAATCTGCAATCTTCACGCTCTTTGATAGCCATGCTACATTGCTGTTTACTTGGATGGAGCAGAGAGCACAACATCAGGACATAGGAAATATTACAATGCATGATAAGAAAGGTGTGAGCTCTACAGCAAGGCCTCTAACCCTTTGCCAGTGCCAAATACATAGGGCTTAACCCAGATCTGATCACAGCAGCAAATTTATTAGCTAAAACCATGTACACTGCAGGGGGGGGGGGGGTGTATAATATGTGCAGAGAGAGTTAGATTTTGGTGCGGTGTGTTCAAACTGAAATCTAAATTGCAGTGTAAAAACAAAACAGCCAGTATTTACCCTGCACACAAACAATATAACCCACCTAAATCTCTCTGCAAATGTTATATCTGCCCCCCCCCCCCCCCATCCCTGCAGTGCACATGGTTTTGCCCACTAGCTAACAAATTTGCTGCATCTGGGAATTACAGCAGCTTAATATTTCTTTTTACAGAAGGTTCAGCAAATTAAATTATTTAGTGAAATACTGTAATCATAACAGTTACAGGGATATTGTAGGTAGATTTATTGTCAGTGGATAAATGTAAAAATTAAACCCTTAGGCATAGTTCCAAAATGCTGTCATTGCAATCCAGATTTTAAGGATATCATGCTTGAGCACAGGTGACTTAATTAGAACTTCGGTCAATGTGAATTAACCATTGGACTCAACCATGGTTATCCTTAAAACCCAGGGGTCTATTTAAGATCGATCTTAATCGATGTTGGGCTTCCAGGTTGAAAAAAACACACACATTTACTAACATTTTAAAATTTATATAAAAAAATCATCTGTTCGTAAATGCAGTGCACATGGTTTTGCCCAACTGCTAACAAAAATCCTGCAGCGATCAACTCAGAATTACCCCCCATGGCCCTCATTCCGAGTTGTTCGCTCGCAAGCTGCTTTTAGCAGCATTGCACACGCTAAGCTGCCGCCTACTGGGAGTGAATCTTAGCATCTTAAAATTGCGAACGAAAGATTTGCAATATTGCGATAAGACATCTCTGTGCAGTTTCTGAGTAGCTCGAGACTTACTCTGCCAGTGCGATCAGTTCAGTGCTTGTCGTTCCTGGTTTGACGTCACAAACACACCCAGCGTTCGCCCAGACACTCCTCCGTTTCTCCAGCCACTCCCGCGTTTTTCCCAGAAACGGTAGCATTTTTTCCCACACGCCCCTAAAGCGGCCTGTTTCCGCCCAGAAACACCCACTTCCTGTCAATCACATTACGATCACCAGAACGATGAAAAAACCGTGAGTAATATTCCTAACTGCATAGCAAATTTACTTGGCGCAGTCGCAGTGTGAACATTGCGCATGCGCATTAAGCGGAAAATCGCTGCGATGCGAAGAAAATTACCGAGCGAACAACTCGGAATGACCACCTATGTGCACTGCAGGGAAGGCAGATTTAACATGTGCAGAGAGAGTTAGATTTGGAGTGGTGTGTTCAATCTGCAATCTAATTTGCAGTGTAAAAATAAAGCAGTCAGTATTTACCCTGCACAGAAACAAAATAACTCACCCAAATCTAACTCTTTCTGCACATGTTATATCTGCCTCCCCTGCAGTACACATGGTTTTGCCCAACTGCTAACAAAATTCCTGCTGCAATCATCTTGGAATTACCCCCATCGATTGATGTTTTCACACTGCTCGTGTATATAAGACATATAGGGCCTAATTCAGTTTGGATCGTAATACGCGTTCCAACCGCAAAAACTATGAAGAGGATGGGGGCATATACGCAGGGTCCATCCTGTGCGTGTGCCTACATTTTCTCCGGGTGCCCCGCAGAAAATGCGAATGCCTCTGCCTGTCAATCAGTAGAGGGCGTACCTTCGCAGGTATATCGCGATCATGAGCCATGTCTCCCATTTTTGTCATTATAGGTGCTCTGTGAGCTGCTGGCCATGCCCCAGCCCCTCTGTCTCCCGTGAATAGACATTGAGGCTTATTCAGACCAGATCGCTTCAATTTATTTTCACCCAGCGGGCAATCTGGTCTGCACTGCACATGCGTATGCGCCACAATGCGTAAGTGCGACGGTCCGGAGATCACAAGAAGATTGACAAGAAGAGGGTGTTTGTGTGGGTGGCAACTGAATGTTTCTAGGGAGTGTCCGGAAAAACACTGGAGGGACCCGGCGTTTTGTGGGAGGATTTGTGACGTCACCTCAATGGCTGAGTAAGTGCTGAGCTGTGCAGCTCTTGTGCACATGTGATCACACACCTGCACAGCAAATTTTCCCTTCTGCTGTAGGCGGCAACTTTCTGATTACAGGGATGCAAAAAACACACCCTAGCGATCAGGTCTGAATTACCCACAATGTGCATATTTGCAGAGCAACAAGCTACAGGGAGCCTTCCACCCCCCCCCCCCTTCCCCATGGGAAGGGGGGGGGGGTTGTTTGGGTTAGCTGGACATTCCCCAAAAAAGTGACTGTCCTACAAAAATTGGGATAGTTGGGAGGTATGTTCAAATACATTTATTGTTTTGCATGCAGGGTAAATACTGGCTTCTTTGACATTTAGCCACAAATGCTGCACAGCTGAATTACAGTATTACACTGCAATTAACAGTTATGCTAGGACATTCCCCCTCCCAAATCTACCTCTCTCTGCATGTTACATCTGTCCCACAGTGGCGTGCGGTGAGGTCAGTGGCTAGTGAGGCACTACAGCCATAATGTCCGCCGAATCCTGCCGATGACCCTTAGCCAATGCCCGCTACTGCCTCTGAGCCGATACCCGCTGCCACCGCCAATGGCTTACAAACTCGCCCACAATCAACTGACCCAGCCCTCCACCACTAATTTCTATCTCAGTCCGATGCCGCCAATGCCCGCTGCCTGCCTGCTCATTGTTCTCGTTATATATTATAAATTTTTAAAGAAAAAAAAAAATGAGTGTTTGGGACTGGGAAGGGTGAGGGAGGAGGACATGAATGCAATTTTGTTGTCCAGGGCTTCCATTAACTTAAAGGAGAAGGGTCTGAATGGGTTAAAAAAAAATGCGTGAGGTCCCCCCTCCTTAGTATAACCAGCCTCGGGCTCTTTGAGCCGGTCCTGGTTATTTAAATACTGGGGGAAAAATTGGACAGGGGTTCCCCGTATTTAGACAACTAGCACCGGGCTCTTAGACCGGTCCAGGTTCCAAAAATACGTGGGACAATAGATGTAGGGGTCCCCCATATTTTTAAAACCAGCACCGGGCTCCACTAGCCAGAGAGATAATGCCACAGCCGGGGGACACTTTTATGTAGGTCCCTGCGGCCCTGGCATTACCCCTCCAACTAGTCACCCCTGGCCGGGGTTCCCTGGAGGAGTGGGGACCCCTTAAATCAAGAGGTTCCTCCCCTCGAGGCACCCAAGGGCCAGGGGTGAAGCCCGAGGCTGTCCCCAGCACCCCTGGGTGGTGGGTGCCGGGCTGATAGCCATGTGTGTAAAAAAAGAATATTGTTTTTTCGTTGTGGAACTACAATGCCCAGCAAGCCTCCCCCGCTTGCTGGTACTTGGAGAACCTCAAGTACCAGCAGGCGGGGAAATAACGGGCTTGCTGGTACCTGTAGTTCTACAACAACAAAAAATACCCAAATAAAAACACAAACACACACAGCGTGACAGTAAAATTATTGAGACAGGCTGTAGCATGTGGGTGCATGTAACCCTATAAAAGTGATGGATTGGGTGACTATTACAATACCCACTGTTGCTGTCTGAAAAATGATGGATTTATAGATTGCTCTGCCGAGACATGTTTTTTTCTAAAATGCACCACAGGTATGGATGGATAGTATACTTGACGACACAGAGGTAGGTAGAGCAGTGGCCTACTGTACCGTAATGCTATATATTATATTATTTATTATTATTATTATTATTATCCTTTATTTATATGGCGCCACAAGGGTTCCGCAGTGCCCAATTACAGAGTACATAAACAAATAATCAAACAGGAAAACAGCAACTTACAGTTGACGACAATATAGGACAAGTACAGGGTAAATAAACATAGCTACATCAGCAGATGACACTGGAATAAGTATCAGGTGGCAGAAGACTGCTGGATTTGGTGCAGCTGAAGATTATTAAAGTAAGAAAAGAGTAAGCACATGAGGGAAGAGGGCCCTGCTCGTGAGAGCTTACATTCTAAAAGGGAGGGGTAGACAGACAGGGGTGAGACAGATGGGGTACATAGAGAGCATGGAACAGAGGTTTAGGATGAGATTTGGCTGGGTTTGGTGAAGAAGTGGGTCTTGAGAGCCCGTTTGAAGTTTTGTAGAGAGGTGGAGAGTCTGAGGGGGAGAGGTAGGGAATTCCAGAGAAGTGGTGCAGCACGTGAAAAATCTTGGAGGTAGGAGTGGGAGGAAGTAATCCGTAGGCAGGAGAGTCGGTGTGCATTAGCAGAGCGAAGAGGACGGGTGGGAGTGTAAAGCGAGATAAGATCAGAGATGTAGATGGGAGAGGAGTGGGTGAGGGCTTTGTAAGCAAGTGTGAGAAGCTTGAAATGGATTCTGAAAGGGAAGGGGAGCCAGTGAAGGACTAGTAAGAGAGGAGAGGTGGACGTAGTGCGTTTGGTGAGGAAAATGAGCCGGGCAGCAGCATTGAGGATAGATTGGAGTGGAGAGAGGTATTTGTCAGGAATGCCAGTCAGGAAGAGATTACAGCAGTCCAGTCTGGAGATGACCAGTGAGTGGATAAGAGTCTTAGTAGCATCCTGGGTCAGAAAAAGTCTGATCCTGGAAATATTTTTTAGATGAAAACGGCAGGTTTGTGAGAGGTGCTGAATGTGTGGTTTGAAGGAGAGGGAGGAGTCAAGGATTACTCCAAGACAGCGCGCTTGGGGGGTAGAGGAGATAGTAGTGCCATCAATAGATAATGAGATTGTAGGAGGTGAGATTATGCGGGAGGGAGGGAAGATGATCAGCTCGGTCTTAGACATGTTAAGTTTAAGAAAGCGCTGGGACATCCAGGAAGAGATAGCAGAGAGACAGTTGGAGATACGAGTGAGGAGAGTAGGGGAGAGGTCTGGAGAGGAAAGATAGATTTGAGTGTCATCAGCATAGAGATGATATTGGAAACCAAAAGAACTAATGAGCTTACCTAGTGAGGACGTATAGAGAGAGAAGAGAAGAGGACCAAGGACAGAACCTTGGGGTACCCCTACAGTTAGTGGAAGTGAGGGGGAGGTGGAGTTATGAGAGGAGTCAGAGAATGAACGGTCAGAAAGGTAGGACGACAACCAAGAGAGGGCAGTGTTACGCAGACCAATGGAGTGAAGGATTTGCAGTAGGAGAGGATGGTCCACAGTGTCAAAAGCAGCAGAGAGATCAAGTAGAATAAGTAGAGAGTAGTGTCCCTTAGATTTAGCAGCATGGAGGTCATTGCATACTTTTGTAAGGGCAGTTTCAGTGGAGTGGAGAGGACGGAAGCCAGACTGGAATGGGTCAAGCAGTGAGTGTGAGGAAAGAAAGGAAGTAAGGCGGTTGTAGACAATACGCTCAAGGAGTTTGGAGGCAAAAGGGAGGAGAGAGATGGGTCGGTAGTTGGAGAGAGTGTTTGGATCAAGGGTAGGTTTTTTAAGAATAGGAGAGATGAGAGCGTGCTTGAAGGCAGAGGGGACAGTGCCTGATGAGAGGGAGAGATTGAGAAGGTGGGAAAGATGGGAACAAGCAGAAGAAGAGAGGTGGCAAAGGAGGCGGGAGGGGATAGGGTCAAGTGGGGAGGTGGTGAGGGGACAGGAACGAATGAGGGCCATGACTTCCTCTCCAGATGCATGGGAGAAAGATGACAGAGTTGGTGCGAGGGATGGGGAGGGTTGGTAAGGGATGGGAGAAGGCTGGTTACTGATAGTCTGGTGTGATGTGATGTCCTGACGTATGGAGTCAATTTTGGATGTGAAGTAAGTGGCAAAGTCAAGAGCAGAGAGTGAGGAAGGGAGACGAGGTGGAGGTGGGCAGAGGAGTGAGTTGAGAGTGGCAAAGAGGCGCCGGGGGTTGGAAGACTGGGAGGAGATGAGGTTCTTGAAGTATGACTGTTTAGCAAGAGAAAGGGCAGCACTGAAGGATGAGAGCATAAGTTTGAAATGGAGGAAGTCTGCCCTAGAGCGTGATTTCCTCCAGTGTCGCTCAGCAGTACATGAGCATTTTTGCAGATATCTGGTGCATTTGGTGTGCCAGGGTTGAGGTGTTTATTTGCAAGGGTGAATAGTGGTTGGTGGAGCAACAGAGTCAAGAGCAGAAGTAAGGGAAGCATTGTATGTGGAAGTGGCTTGTTCAGGGCATGAGAGAGAGAGAATAGGAGAGAGAAGTGAGTCAAACAGGGAGGAAAGGAATGTGGTGTCAATAGCTTCAATGTTACGCTTAGTGATGGTAGCCTTAGGAGGTAGAGATGGGGAAGTCGATAGAGATAGGTTGAAGGAGAGCAGGTGGTGGTCAGAGAGGGGAAATGGGGAGTTGGAAAAATCAGAAATATCACAGCGGTGAGTGAAGACCAGATCCAGTGAGCTCCCATTCACATGGGAGGGTGAGGAGGTCCACTGGGAGAGACCAAGTGAAGAGGTGAGGTTAAGGAGTTTAGAGGCAGGGGATTGTGTGGGGATGTCAATAGGGATGTTGAAATCGCCTAGGATAATGGTGGGAATGTCAGAAGAGAGGAAGTGAGGAAGCCAGGAAGCAAAGTTGTCGATGAATTTGGAAGCAGTGCCAGGGGGGCGGTAAATGACAGCTACTCTAAGATGGACTGGTTGGAAGAGGCATATGGCGTGGACCTCAAATGTAGAGAATATAAGGGATGGTTCTGGTGGTATGAGTTGGTAGGAGTAACTAGAAGGTAAAAGGACCCCAACACCACCCCCATGGCGACCCCCAGGTCGGGGTGTGTGTGTGTGAATGTAAGGCCCCCAGCAGAGAGAGCAGCAGCAGAAGTAGTGTCAGAGGGCGTAATCCAAGTTTCAGTAATGGCTAGTAGGTGTAGGGAGTTGGAAATGAAAAGGTCATGAGTGGGGACCAGTTTGTTACAAACAGATCTGGCATTCCAAAGGGCACAGGATAGGGGGTATGAGTTTGTGGGAGAGATGTGAATTAGATTTTCAGGGTTGCTGTAGCGATTAGGTGGGATTAACTTTGAGGGCAGGGATGATGAGAGAGTAGTGATGGTACGGGTGCCTGAGCTAGGAGGGGAAACTGCAGGAGGTGGGCAGGGAGGGAGGTCAGTGTGATGTGGATGGGGGTGTGGGGAGGTGACAGGGAAGGGAGAGAGGGAGCAGGGCTGAGTTGTGGGGTAGCAGGACCATGGGGCAGAGGTGAATGAAAGTGGGGTAACAGGAAAGGTGGGGGAAGGAAACAGAGGGATGGAGGGGAGACAGAGGAGGGGAGAGAGGAGGAGGTGGAGGAGACTAGTGGGGGAAGGATAAAGATACATTATTAGGTAGACACTGAGTGATGTGGGGAGTATAAGAAAACCTTGACATAGTGTTAAGTAGGTAAATAGGTTGAAGTAGTGGAAGTAGGAGAGGAGACTGTAAGGCAATCCGAGCAGAAGAATTGCAGAAATGCAGGTGAGAAAAGCAGTGTAGGCTCAAGGGGTGTAGATTTAGTATGAAATGAGTCAAAAGCGTAGATAAAGTGGGTGCAGAAATGTATTTGGAGTGTAAGAAATGAAAGGATTGTGAGAGGTTTAAGAAGCAATGGTAATTATGTTAGATGTTTTAAGTGTTTGCAGGTAAAATTGCATTGGTGCAGCTGTGCTTAAAAAACAAAATTACAATAATACAGATACAGGCATTTGTAGGTGAAATGGATGGTTTATGAAATGTCCAAGTAAGGTAGTTCTGTGCTATGTAATCAGATGCAACAATCAGGAGGTGAGTGATCTGAGGAGTAAGTGACTCACATTTGTTATTAGTTCTTCAGTTTTCTTTGTTTTGTTAGATTGGTGTGCTTCTGTTTTCCTTCTTTTTCACTTCGATTGAACGCTGATTGAACACTGCTGTTATGTGTCAATTTTATCACGCTTTGATAAAAATGCACGCTTAGATCAATAAATGCACAGCCAAATGGCTTTGCACAGCCTACACCATTGGACTTAAGTAGAAGACTATTACAAGTGAAACCAATAATTGAAATCTGTAACCACACCCCACCCCCTCAAATGCCAGGCAATAAATTACCTTAAAAACAACAACCAGGCATTCCACAAAGATTAAACTGGGTCTATATCATTCAAAACTTTAAAAAAGTACTTCAAAATCACATACTATGCAATAATGTTTCAATTTGCATTACCCAGCAGAATTAGCTTTGCATATATAGATATAGTGCAGCAGAATATATTGGTGGTTGTAGTCAATTGTAATTACCTGGAGGTGACAAGAAGAGAAGAAACGTCAATTCACAATCGATATCAGCTGAAGATAAATTAACGCTGATTGAACACTGCTGTTATGTGTCAATTTTATCACGCTTTGATAAAAATGCACGCTTGGATCAATAAATGCGCAGCCAAACGGCTTTGCACAGCCTACACCATTGGACTTAAGTAGAAGACTATTACAAGTAAAACCAATAATTGAAATCTGTAACCAAACCCCCCCCACCTCAAATGTCAGGCAATAAATTACCTTAAAAACAACAACCAGGCATTCCACAAAGATTAAACTGGGTCTATATCATTCAAAACTTTAAAAAAGTACTTAAAAATAAACATACTATGCAATAATGTTTCAATTTGCATTACCCAGCAGAATTAGCTTTGCATATATAGATATAGTGCAGCAGAATATATTGGTGGTTGTAGTCAATTGTAATTACTCAGCAGAATTAGCTTTGCATATATAGATATAGTGCAGCAGAATATATTGGTGGTTGTAGTCAATTGTAATTACCCAGCAGAATTAGCTTTGCAAATATAGATATAGTGCAGCAGATATATTGGTGGTTGTAGTCAATTGTAATTACCCAGCAGAATTAGCTTTGCATATATATAGTGCAGCAGAATATATTGGTGGTTGTAGTAAATTGTAATTACCCAGCAGCAGCTCTACTGCACTCGACATCACCAGTGCTCACAATATATATAATGCTATATACTATGCCATAGTGGTGCTTACTATATAACACCTCCTACTGCGTTCCCCCTGGCAATGAGCATGACACCCAGAGAGTGAAACCCCTGGCAATGAGCATGACACCCAGCATGTGAAACTCTTGGCGTTGAGCAGTTTTTGTAAAAGTAATTAGAAGCTTTACTGTAGGGCATAGTGTATCACAGATATTGTGGTGAGTGACATAATATGTTCCAAAGGGCATTAATGTGTGGGGCTTAACATGGTGGAAATTACTGTACTTTTTTCCCTGTGGTGGCCGAGGTCTGTTGGTGCAGGGTCAAGAACTAGGGTGTAAGGTAGTCTTTGCCTGCAAGGCTACGCTCATTTTATGGAGACCATACCCATACATTTAAGTGTGGCATATACCTGCGCTTGCTCGCGGGGTGAGAACATCTCCCTAATTGAATTCAGCGATATGAATAGAGGTTGTGCAGCAGCCACAGAAAGGGTTAATCTCTGCAGCTTGTCACTAAATTACATTGTTGCAATTTTAGCTGGGAGCTGCAATAATTACTCTAATACATAACACAGCCAACACTTCTATATTCACACAATATACTGCATGGTGAATATAGAAGTGGTGCTTGCTAAACAGCACCTCCTACTGCATTCCACATCACCGCTGGTCACACTCATATCAGGCCCATAATGCTGTATACTATGCCATAGTGGTGCTTACTATATAACACCAGGTGCTGTGCAGTGGTCAAAACACACTAACTGGTCCCATGCTGTTGTTGAACTAAAGGCCTATACACACGATGAGATTCGGTCTATGCTAATAGGTTTAAAAAGGTTACATAAAAGCTACTTTATGTATTTATTCATTAAAGTTTTTAAGTTGTATTTTACAACCATACAATGATATGATATATAATGTATCGTATAATCATTACATAATGTTGATGGCATTGAATTGTCTCTGCCTTGACTAGTGGCAGCAGCTTCAGCACTAGGTGGAAGTGGATCTTGATCTTTCCCTATTTTACCCTCCACCTTTTTGTTCTCCATTTTTTAATGTGTGGAATTATATGCCAGTAATATATCTGGAATTAGACGGTGGTAATGTCTGGAATTAGATACCACTAGATAGATACCAGATATCACTGTGACTGGAATGATGACATATGCACAGTGACAGGACACTACCACAGCACCCTACAGCAGCCATATGCGGCACAAGACACTGGAGTATTAGTAATGTACTGTAGTATACTGAGCACCACAAGACAATGAGCAGTGATACGGAGCACTGATGAGATTACTAGAACTGACACTGAGCAGCCAGATGCAGCACTGGACTATTAGTAATGTTCTGTAGTATACTGAGCACCACAATGCAGCACAAGACAATGAGCAGTGATACTGAGCACTGATGAGGATACTAGAACTGACACTGAGCAGCAAGATGCAGCACTGGACTATTAGTAATGTACTCTAGTATACTGAGCACCACATTGCAGCACAAGACAATGAGCAGTGATACTGAGCACTGATGAGGATACTACTGAGAACTGACACTGAGCAGGAGAGACACACTACAATTTCATCTTGCGCCTCTTTTTTTATTTATCTTTGCATCATGTGCTGTTTGGGGCTATTTTTTTAAGTGCCATCCTGTCTGACACTGCAGTGCCACTCCTAGATGGGCCAGGTGTTTGTGCTGCCCACTTGGGTCGCTTAGCTTAGTCATCCAGGGACCTTGGTGCAAATTTTAGGACTAAAAATAATATTGGGAGGTGTGAGGTGTTCAGAATAGACTGGAAAGGAGTAGAAATTATGGTTATTGAGCTTAATACTATAGGATCAAAATTACCCCCAAATTCTATGATTTTAGCTGTTTGAGGTTTTAAAAAAAAATCACCCGAATACAAAACCCGAAAGGGTGGTTTTGCCAAAACGCGTCCGTATCCAAAACACAACTGCGGATCCGAAACCAAAACATGAAACACGAAAAATGCCCGCTGCACATCTCTAGTTAGGGGAGAAGCATGTAGCCTTGTAGACTATGCACAGCTATATCTAGAAAAATATACGATCTAATCTTTAACCAACCAATGCAAGAAAGTATTTAATGTGAAAATACGAAACACTAGACTAATTGGAGGTGCGCCCTAAAGCAAATTACAATGTTAGGATTAGGGGGTTCGGAAAGACCTCTAGTGTAAACACTACTATATACATTTTAAGATAGGAAGGTACAAATTACATATTCACATTGCATCTATGGGCTGGATTCAAATGTCCCTTTCCTCCCTCAATCGTGCCCGTCAGCAGCTATTCTAATGTTGCTGCCAACGGGTGCGACATGTTTATTTCAGCTCACTACCCCCAGGGGAAACAAGCTGAAATGTGTGCAAAGAGACCCATTTGGGCAACCAAACGGTGTCTTTTCATGATCGCGCCGATTACTTTATTCAGGTTTAGGTGCTTTGTGCACCTAAACCAGAGTGTAATGTGCGCAATAATTGAGGGCATTTGAATTTCCCTTATATGTGTGTGTGTGTGATATACACACAGACACACATACTGTATTTCTTTATATAATGGACACCTCAGTTTCTATTCATTCATGTCCTGCCCCCTACTCTGTCAGACCCCTTCCCCTCTACTTTTCTGACCCCAAACGCCACTCATTCTTGTTGAGTGCTGGTGGGCCCATTCAGAATTTTGCTATGGGGCCCACAAAGGTCTAGTTACGCCACTGGGCAGGGTTATAGAGGAGGCGGTGCAAGGCATCCTGGGAACAGTCAAAGCTTTAGCCTGTTGGTGCCTTGGATCAAGATCCAACTCTACACCCCGATGTTAGTGTAGTGCCTTTTGGGGTTAAGGTTTTACAGAAAGTTACAGGTTTTTTTAATTTAGTAAAATATGCCCCATTTTAAAGATAGGGCATTTACATTTGTTGCACCTGTGCAGTACATAGCAGCCTGCAGGGCATGTACAGTGGCTTCATTTGGGTGCACATACATTGCCGGCTCCTGGTCGCAAACTGAAATTATTGTGTGTAAGTGGAATTAGCGGTGTTTATGTCATACAGGGGGGTGGGGGAGGTTTGTGGTTGGTGGGGGGCACGCTGTGTGATTATTATCCTGCATCTATACATACATGCGCTAACACCTGGACATACACTGATGTACCCACACCTAATATCCATACATACACGCCCTGACACCTGGACATACACCAACATTCCCACACCTGCATCTATACATACACATGCTGACACCTGGACATACACCAACATACAAGCACCTGCATCTATATATACACGCGCTGACAAATGGACATACACCGACGTACCCACACTTGTATCTATACATACATGCACTGACATCTGGACATACAAGCACCTGCATCTATACATACACGCGCTGACACCTGAACCTACACTGACGTTCCCACACCTGCATCTATACATACACATTCTGACACCTGGACATACACAGACGTACCCACACCTGCATCTATACATACACGCGTTGACACCTGGACGTACACTGACGTACACACACCTACATCTATATATGCATGGATGCAAATGTGGGTACGTCTGTATACGTCCAGGTGTTAGCATGTGTATGTATAGATGTTAGGTGTGGGTACATCAGTGTATGTCCAGGTGTCAGCACATGTATGTATAGATTCACATGTGGGTAAGCCGGTGTACGTCCACGTGTCAGCATGTGTAGGTATAGATGCAGGTGTGGGTACGTTTAGGGGTCAGCGTGTTAATGTATAGATGTTGGTGTGTGTATGTCAGTGTACGTACAGATATAGGTGTGTGTATGTATGTATGTATGTATGTATGTATGTATGTATGTATGTATATGTATAGAGGAAGGTGTGATACATACATATAACACATACATGATAGATACATACATATATCACACACACGATAGATAGATAGATAGATAGATAGATAGAACACATACATACAAGATAGATACATACATACATACATGATAGATACATATATATACACACACATACGATAGATAGATAGATAGATAGATAAATACATATATATATATATATATCACAAACATATATGATTCATACATATATCACACACACATACATGATACATACATGAGAAAGACCTGGGATGGTGATGAGGCCAGGGGCCCCTGCTGATGTTGCGTTGAGGAAGGCAGTGTTCCAGGGCGGATGCCAGTCGGGGAGAGCGCCGCGCAGCCCGGGAAAAATACTGCTGAGGAGCTACATCTGGAAGAGCCCCTGGGAGGGAGAGTGCCACATGCCCCATCCTGCGTGGCAGACTCTGCAGGCCTGCACATGGGAAGGGAGGTCTCTGGCCACACATACTCACCCTTCTGCTGAAGCCCCGCTGCTGTCCCCATCAGCGCTCTCCAGCCAGGATGAACCTCAACCTGTGAGAACTATCTTCATGATCAAGAGATCTCATATGCAAGATAAGTATGTGTTGGGATAGGGCTGGGGAGGGCGGCTGCTCGGGCACACCCCCGTCAAGTTAAGGAGATTTAACTGAGGAAGCACAAGGGAACTCTCGTCTGGGGACAACAACAGCAGGGAGACCACATCTTTTCAGATGAACATGGGAGGGCGGAAGGCTGCCTAATACTGAAGCACCCTCAGACATTAAACCATATGCAACAACTATTGCAAGCATTCCTGGGGGAAGGTCTGCAGCAGACGGATTTGCATACGGTGATGTCATCCAAGCAGTGGGCCAAAGTTGGCTGGAACCCTCATCTGTATATGAAAAGAGAAAAGAGGCATGCAGGGCATGGCGGCCTTTTGCGGCGCTTGTATAACCCCAAGTTTGCATTAAACACCCCCACCCTCCTTCGGTGTGGGGCTCATGTTGGCCATGCCCAAGCCCCTGAAGCATTCAAGCTGATTTCTTGCAGCAGCTGGGCACTGTAACAGCTTCAGAGCTGCTCTACAAGACAAGTAAAAGGGTGTGGGCCCTGCAGCACCACCTGTAGTTTGCATACACACATATATAGGACAGCATCTCTTATATGCCCCAGGGTCAATAAAATAGTATCCTTGTCTAGGCTATCCATCCCCTCAGATAAGGTATTTGTCCATGCCGCTACAGCACTACACACCCAGGCCGACGCAATTGCCGGTCTGAGTAAGGTACCTGAATGTGTATAAATGGACTTCAGGGTAATCTCCTGTTTGCGGTCAGCACACTCTTTGAGGGTAGCCGTATCCTGGGACGGGAGGGCTACCTTCTTGGATAAGCGTGTTAATGCTTTGTCCACCCTAGGGGAGGATTCCCATCGTAACCTATCCGTTGATGGGAAAGGATACGCCATAAGAATCCTTTTGGAAATCTGCAGTCTTTTATCTGGAGATTCCCAAGCTTTTTCACATAACTCGTTCAGCTCGTGTGAGGGGGGAAAGGTTACCTCAGGCTTCTTTCCCTTGTACATATGTACCCTCTTGTCAGCGACAGGGGGTTCCTCTGTGATGTGCAAAACATCTTTTATTGCCATAATCATAAATCGAATGGATTTTGCCAATTTTGGCTGTAACTTTGCATCATCGTAATCGACACTGGAGTCAGAATCCGTGTCGGTATCTGTGTCAACAATCTGGGATAGTGGGCGCTTATGAGACCCTGACAGTCCCTGCAACATAGGATCAGGCATGGGTTTAAATCCTGACTGTCCCAAAGCTTCTGCCTTGTCTAATCTTTTGTGCAATGAGTTTACACTAGCATTTAAAACATTCCACATATCCATCCAATCAGCTGTTGGCGGAGACACCACATTCATTTGCTCCCGCTCCTCTCTAATATAGCCTTCTTCCTCAGACATGTCGACACACGTGTACCGACACACTACACACACAGGGAATGCTTTTTCTGAAGACAGTTTCCCCACAAGGCCCTTTGGAGAGACAGAGAGAGAGTATGCCAGCACACCCCCCAGCGCTATATAACCCAGGAATAAAACAGTAACTTAATGTTTGCCCAGTAGTGCTGCTGTATGTAATTTGCGAATTATGTGCCCCCCCCCTCTTTTCAACCCTCTTGTCTAACGTGGTATAAGCAGGGTAGAGTCCGGGGAGCTTCCTCTCAGCGGTGCTGTGGAGAAAAAATGGCGCTGGTGAGTGCTGAGGGAGAAGCCCCGCCCCCTCGGAGGCGGGCTTCTGTCCCGCTTAAACTGTATAATTTGGTGGGGGCTTATACATATATAAAGTGCCCAGCTGTATATATGTTATATTTTTGCGAAAGAGGTTTATATTGCTGCCCAGGGCGCCCCCCCTGCGCCCTGCACCCTTACAGTGACCGGAGTATGTGAGGTGTATGGGAGCAAAGGCGCACAGCTGCAGTGCTGTGCGTTACCTCAGTGAAGATCATGAAGTCTTCTGCCGCCTCTGAAGTCTTCTTTTCTTCTCATACTCACCCGGCTTCTATCTTCCGGCTCTGCGAGGGGGACGGCGGCGCGGCTCTGGGACGGACGGCGAGGGTGAGATCCTGCGTACCAATCCCACTGGAGCTAATGGTGTCCAGTAGCCTAAGAAGCAGGACCTTGCAACTCAGATAGTAGGGCTGCTTCTCTCCCCTCAGTCCCTCGATGAGGGAGTCTGTTGCCAGCAGTGCTCCCTGAAAATTAAAAACCTAACAAAATACTTTCTGTCAGAAAGCTCAGGAGAGCTCCTGAAAAGCACCCAGTCTCCACTGGGTACAGTATCAAACTGAGGTCTGGAGGAGGGGCATAGAGGGAGGAGCCAGTGCACACCCAGAACTAAAGTCTTTCTTAAAGTGCCCATGTCTCCTGCGGAGCCCGTCTATCCCCATGGTCCTTACGGAGTCCCCAGCATCCTCTAGGACGTTAGAGAAAATAGGATTTTAATACCTACCGGTAAATCCTTTTCTCTTAGTCCGTAGAGGATGCTGGGCACCCGTCCCAGTGCGTACTGTGTCTGCAGTTATTAAATGGCCCTTAACTCCAGAACATTTATGTGGAGATGAAAACATCCAAGGAAGACTTGACCATCTTCCTTGGATGTTTTCCCCCTGTGTGACTGCTCTCCAGCCTCGGAGGGTTGCATCCGTGGTCCCTAGGATCCCGTCCTGGATCCCGAACCATCGCCCCTCTAGGTGGTGAGAACTGTGCAGCCACCAATGGAGTGAGATTCTGGTCTTGGAAGACAGGATTATCCTCCGGTGCATGTGTAGGTGGGATCCGGACCACTTGTCCAACAGGTCCCACTGGAACACACTGGCATGGAACCTGCCAAACTGAATGGCCTCGTAGGCCGCAACCATCTTCCCCAGCAACTGAATGCATTGATGGATTAACACTCTTGCTGGTTTCAGAATTTGTTTGACCAGACTCTGGATCTCCAGAGCCTTTCCACTAGAAGAAAACCTCTTCTGTGTCCAGTATCACTCCCAAAAACAACAACCGCGTCATTGGGACCAACTGCGATTTTGGCAAGTTTAGGAGCCAACCATGTTGTTGAAGAACTGTCAGGGAGAGTAGATGTTTTGCACCAACTGGTCCCTGGATCTCGCCTTTATCAGGAGATCATCCAAGTACGGGATAATTGTGACTCCTTGCTTGCGAAGGAGGACCATCATTTCCGCCATCACCCTGGTGAAAATCCTCGGAGCCGTGGACAGACCAAACGGCAACGTCTGAAATTGGTAATGACAATCCTGAATTGCAAACCTCAGGTAGCTTGATGCAGTGGCTAAATGGGAACATATAAGTAGGCATCCTTTATGTCTACCAAAACCATGAAATCTCCTTTATCCCCCGGACTGGAGATCACTACCCTGAGAGATTCCATCTTGAAATTGAATTTCTTTAGGTAGAAATTAAGGGATTTCAGATTTAAGATTGGTCTGACTGAGCCGTCCGGCTTCTGGACCACGAAGAGGCTTGAATAAAAACCTTCTCCCTGCTGACTAAGGCTGATTTGAACAATCGGTGAGGGGGAACGTCTTGAAACCCCAGTTTGTACCCTTGGGACACTATTTGTAAAACCCACGAGTCCAGGTCCGAATGAATCTAGAACTGACTGAAGAGTTTTAGACGTGCCCCCCACTGGTGCGGGCTCCTGCAAGAGAGCCCCAGCGTCATGCAGTGGATTTGGCAGAAGCAGAGGACGATCTCTGCTCCTGCGATCTTGAAGAGGCTACAGACCTCTTCCCTCTTTTCCTTCCTCTACCTGCAAAGAAAGGGGAATCTTAACTTCTTGCATATCTATTGGGCCGAAATGACTGCGTCAGATAATGATGCGTCTTCATCCGTTGAGAGGGAACATAGGGCAAGAAGGATGACTTACCTGCGGGAGCTGCCGAGATCAAATTAACTAGGCCGTCGCCAAACAAGGCTTCACCTTCATAGGGAAGAGACTCCCTTTCTTCTTGGAGTCAGCATCAGCATTCCCTTGGTGAATCCACAATGCCCTCCTATCCGAGACTGCCATGAAATTGGCCCGTGAGCACTTGTGCCCGGTGTAGGATTTTTAAATATGTGTAGTTTACTGTATGCAAGGGTTTAAAACCTTTTAGGAACTGAGATCTAAGGTGTATTACATGTAGTTTAAAAAAAACAAAAAAGGTTTATTTTATGGCAGTAGTTTCCAAACTGGGGTTCTTGCACTGGTAGCATAGTTTGGTGGTCCAGGACCAATTAAAATTATTTATACTTTATTAAATTGGCAAAACCATTCCCTCACAACATAACTGAACCTGAGGATGACATGCTATAAACACAATTTACTTAATTTTATATTTTTTTCTGAATTTCTCAATAAAAAAAACTTTGGCCTAGGGGTGCCGTGAAACAAATTTTGATACTCTAGGGCAGGGGTGTCAATCCCATGGGCCGCATGCCGCCCCCAATGCATCCTTTTGTGGCCCACAGGCCGGGGTCCGACAGGGGTCCTTTTGTGGCCCGATCACCTTGCTTAGAGCGAGGGCAGGAGAGTGCAGCCAGAGTCTTTGCTTTCTATGTGCGGCACCATCTTCCCGAAGAGATCACCGGGAAGATAGTGCCCCTTCCACTGGCTACAGCACAGGTATACTGGGGTGGGGTAGCAAACTGGGGGCCCCAATGGGCCCCTCCAGCAGTCCCTCTACCAAAACACGTCTTTTGGTGGTTTTGCGGTGTTGTTATAACTACATGGTGACGATACTGTAGCACAGAGATTTTCAACCATTTACAACTCACGTCACACAGAACAAGATTTAAATATTGACAAGGCACACTGAAATATAATGGTGATGCATGGTGCAGTATCGTGTCCTAGGATGTCATGTCGCAGCTTCTCCATAGGTAACGCCTGAACAGGCCCGGTGACAGGGGGGACAAAGGGGACACTTGTTCAGGGCTCCAAGTATTAAGAACAGAAATAATGGGGCCACAGTGCCAATATTGCTTTTTAAAGTGTATCCACCAACTGCTCAATTTAAGCAGGAAAACAATTAACAGGCCAACTAAACCCTCCCCCCTCCTTTTACCCCATCACTTTGTCCAGTCCCTGTGGTCCATACTGTATTGCCATTATTATGCATGTTGCTGTGCTGGCCCTTTTCTGAATGTCCCTGCCACCGCCACCGAAGAGCTGGATAGCCCAGTATGAAAACCACCTGCCGGCCTCACTGACGGTCCGAGTCAAAGGCTCCATTTTTTTTAAAGATCCCTCTGCCAAGTTAAGGGGGGGTTGAGGGGGCCCCAGAGATATCAGTGCACTGGGCCCCGAGATTTCTGTTGCTGGCCCTGACCCTCAGGGGCGTATCTACCCCTTGGCCAGGATGGCACTTGCCAGGGGCACCATCCAGCTGTGCCAACCGTGGCTAAGGGATAGAGTTCTGCAGTCTCGAAAGGGCGCTATGGCAATCAGCGTGGGACTGACCAATTAGACGGTGAGGGAAGGATACTGAAATTGTCCAAACCCTGTTACAGTTTGAAACGCCCCTCAACTGCTGTCCACTGCTTCACTCCTAGCTCTGCCCCTTTGAAATTATTAATCCCTACCCCCCGGTAGGCGGAGTTCTCCAGGCCCATACTCAGGAGTCACCACTGCTGTACATTATGTGCCGGTTGTAGAGGCAGAGCGGGGAACATCAGAGAACGCCACAAATTACACAGTGGGCAAGGAGATCGCTGGAGACAGCTGCACAGCCATGCCTTGCAAGTTCGAGAGAGCTGTTGAATTTCAGCACTTCAAGTCAGAGCCTGCCCCCTGCTGCCCAAGCAGTCCGTGACAGTTAGTGTCGAGGAGGGGGGGATTTGTGCATGTGTGCTATCAGTGTGTGTGTGGGGGGGGGGGTGGAGGATGTGTGTGACTGTGAGGGAGCTGTCAGTGTCAGTGGGGAGAGGAGCAGGAGGGAGTTGTCAGTGTGTGGAAGTGATGAGAGTCAGTACTGGGGAAATGTGTGTGTGTGTGTGTGTGTGTGTGTGTGTGTGTGTGTGTGTGTGTGTGTGTGTGTGTACTAGATTTAGGAGTGTGTGTTTGTGAGAGGTTTCAGTTGGGGAATTAGAGTTCATACAGTAATTAAATGTTTTCATATTGAGAACTACATCTCCCAGCATATACAGTGTGCTGGGGATGCTAACAAGCTTTATTTAAAAGTTTAAAAAACATTGCTTTTATGACTGCAATGGTTAAAAAGGGAGAGCTATAAATCAATTTATCAGTGAATGATCGCAGTTTGAGCTGTTACATTTTACTGAACCACCTATCCCTCCACACTCACTACCTGTCCTCAGGATACATTTACCATCCCGGCAGATGGTATACCGGCGGTCATTTGACCGATGTTGGAATCCTGACACCACTTGGGAGACTGGTGCCGGCACACAGACAGCCAACATCCCGAAGGCGAGTATTGGAGGGAGGGTTAGGACCGGGGGAGCGGGTGTTAGGGAAGGCACTAGGAGGGGGGGGGGGGGGTTAGTCCTAGCTGCCACCCCCTGAGGGTTAGCCCTATCCGCCACCCCCCCAGAGGGTTAGGATTAGGTATCATGTGACTGCTGGAATCCCGAGCGCCGGATGCCATACCCAACCCCCTTTACTTTTTCAGGCATTTCTATCTCTCCTCTCTCTATGGTGTTCCGATTGCCCACTTTCCCTTGTGCTTTTCTCTCTCTCTCCTTTGTTTAGAGCATCAGTTTCTGTAGTCCACTTTATCCTTATTTTTTCCAGTGTTTCACTATCTCTCTGATGTAATGAGGATGTATGGTCTAGAGGAATCAGTAATGCATTGTACTGTATAGAGGCGTCAGGGATGTAGCGTAGGGTATAGAGGCGTCAGGGATGTAGCGTAGGTTATAGAGGCATCAGGAATGTAGCGTAGGGAATAGAGGCATCAGGAATGTAGCGTAGGGTATAGAGGCGTCAGGGATGTAGCATAGGGAATAGAGGCGTCAGGGATGTAGCATAGGGAATAGAGGCGTCAGGGATTTAGCTTAGGGAATATAGGCATCAGGGATGTACTAGCAGGTATATAGAGGTCAGTGTACTGTATAGAGGGGTCAGTAATGCAGTGATGGTTATAGAAAGGTCAGTGATGTAGTGTAGGGTATAGAGGGGTCAGTTATGTAGTGTGGGGTAAAGAGGGGTCAGTAAAGATACTAAGCTGAAGTACTTAGAACACTTCTTGAATTAAGACACAACCTGCAAGAAAAAGTATGCAATATGGGTGAAAAGGCAAATGTCAGAGGTCTGATACAAGTAACCAGCTCCACACCTTGCACCACATAGCGTTATGTTAAACTGGGATATGTTCTTTTTTGGTGTGTGTGTGTGTGTGTGTGTGTGTGTATGTGTGTGGGGAAGGGGGGGTGCCAAAGGAAATTTTTGCCATTGGCTCCTTTGGTCTAGAACCAGCCCTGATCACAAAATATTTTTGTCTAAGCAGACTGGACACTGATCAGCGTTGGCTCATTCTCAGCCCCCCGCCCAGCCTCTGCTGCCAACAGACTGCTATTAGCTAGTTAACCTTCTGCCTTCCCTATCTATGACACAGACTGCTGCTAATGCTACCAGACTGTTCCCAGTGGCTTCACACCAACAGTGAATCCCAGCCGATGATGTAGGGCAGCGTGTGGGGGAGGGGGTCAGTTGCTGTGGCTCCAACATGGTAACCGCCAATGGACTGCAATGCTTTATCGAAAGGGGGGGGCGCCAGTCCCTTACTTTGCCAGGGGCGCTTGGACCCCTAGCTACACCTCTGTTGACCCTAACCGATACCCCTAAACTAACCATAATTCCTGCAGTAAAAATCCATGTTTCTATGTATATAGGGGGTCATTCCGAGTTGATCGCATGCTGCCGTTGTTCGCTGCGTAGCAATCAGTTGAAAAAAAATGGCTAATCTGTGCATGCGCATGCTCCGTAATATGCATGCGCATCATACGGGTACAAAGTCCATTGTGGTTTTGCACTAGTTCTAGCGATTATTCCAATCACAGAACAGGCCACAAGGAGATTGACAGAAAGAGGGCGTTTCTGGGTGGCAACTGACCGTTTTCAGGGAGTGCTTGGAAAAATGCAGGCGTGGCAGAAGAAATGCAGACGTGGCTGGGCATTCGCTGGATGGGTGTGTGACATCAAAAGCCGTCCCTCGGTTGTTAGAATCAACGCACACGAAGTGTAACTACAGTGCTGGTCTTATTTTGAAACGATTTTGCAGGCGCTCTGCTGCTCAAGTGTTCGCACTTCTCCAAAGTGAATATACACTCTCCAGTGGGCAGCGACAATGCGTTTGCATGGCTGCTAAAAACTGCTAGCGAGCAATCAACTCAGAATGACCCCCATAGTGTATTGCAAGAAAATATCTGTAAATCCAATGGTACCGTAAGTGCGGTATATACTCGCACTTCTTTGCGGGGTGAGAACATCTCCCCTAAGTGAAGTCAGCCCTATGAATAGAGTTTGTGTGATCCCTGTGCAGCAGTCACAGAAAGGGTTCATCTCTGCAGTTTGTCACTCAAATTACATTGCTGCATTTTTTCTAGAAGTGGATCTGAGAGCTGTTACCCGCAGACCAGCTACAATAATTATCCTGGGTACTCACTAGACCAGTGGTTCTCAAACTGCACCCTGGGGTGCCTCAGGACACTTGCAGGGGTGCCTTGGATTGGTGGTCCAGGACCAATTCAAAATATTTATAGTTAGTGTTATAGGCAAAACCAGTGCTGTTGGCTGGCAATCATAACATATGTGCACAAGCAGAAGCAAATCCTGTCCCCTACCAAAGGGCCAGTGCTAGGGTGTTTGGCGCCTCCCTGCAAACTATTAATTTGGGCCCTCTCTCCAATACTTAATAAAGGGACAGTGCGCTCCTTAAAAAAAGAAGGTGTGGTATCACAAGGAAGGGGCATGGCCACACAATAGCACCCCAAATCAAAATACGCCACACAGTAGCACTATCTTATTGTCATTACACCGCATATAATAATAATAATAATAATAATAATAATAATAATACCCACAGTCGCAGTGCCCTTTATACACATAACCACCATATCAGTGCAGCTTACACACATAATGCCAACAGTAGCAGTGCCCCTTCTACACATGCCCATGGTGGCAATCCTTTACATGGCAAATATCAACCTGGTTTTGCCATGTAAAGGATTGCCACTTTAAAAACAAACAATCAAACAAAAAAAAAAAAACAACAGGAAAAAACACAAAATCTCTCACTTTCTGATTCTCACACCCTATTACATTCCTCCCTATATATTTAAATGTTTCTATTACTGTATGTTCCCTCTTCCCTTCTCCAAACTATACACATCAACATTTTTTAGTATTTCCAGGTAAGTTTTGTGATGTAGGCCATGCACAATTTTAGTTGCCCTAATGTATTTACAGCCTTCTGGAGATATGGCTTCTGGAACTGAACACAGGATTCTAAATGTGGCTGTACCAAGGACCTATACAGTGGCATTACGGGTTGAGTATCCCTTATCCAAAATGCTTGGGACCAGAGGAATTTTGGATATCGGATTTCTCTATCGTCCTAGTGGATGCTGGGGTTCCTGAAAGGACCATGGGGAATAGCGGCTCCGCAGGAGACAGGGCACAAAAAGTAAAGCTTTTTCCGATCAGGTGGTGTGCACTGGCTCCTCCCCCTATGACCCTCCTCCAGACTCCAGTTAGATTTTTGTGCCCGGCCGAGAAGGGTGCAATCTAGGTGGCTCTCCTAAAGAGCTGCTTAGAAAAAGTTTAGCTAGGTTTTTTATTTTACAGTGATTCCTGCTGGCAACAGGATCACTGCAGCGAGGGACTGAGGGGAGAAGGAGTCAACTCACCTGCGTGCAGGATGGATTGGCTTCTTGGCTACTGGACATCAAGCTCCAGAGGGACGATCACAGGTACAGCCTGGATGGTCACCGGAGCCACGCCGCCGGCCCCCTTGCAGATGCTGAAGTCAGAAGAGGTCCAGAATCGGCGGCTGAAGACTCCTGCAGTCTTCTAAAGGTAGCGCACAGCACTGCAGCTGTGCGCCATTTTCCTCTCAGCACACTTCACACGGCAGTCACTGAGGGTGCAGGGCGCTGGGAGGGGGGCGCCCTGGGAGGCAAATGATTACCTATAAAGGCTAAAAATACCTCACATATAGCCCTAGAGGCTATATGGAGATATTTAACCCCTGCCTAATTTTTCTAAATAGCGGGAGACGAGCCCGCCAGAAAAGGGGCGGGGCCTATCTCCTCAGCACACGGCGCCATTTCCTCTCACAGCTCCGCTGGTCAGGACGGCTCCCAAGTCTCTCCCCTGCACTGCACTACAGAAACAGGGTAAAACAGAGAGGGGGGGGCACATTTATGGCGATATTTTGATATAACAAAGCAGCTATAAGGGAGCACTTATTATAAGGCTATCCCTGATATATATATAGCGCTTTTGGTGTGTGCTGGCAAACTCTCCCTCTGTCTCCCCAAAGGGCTAGTGGGTCCTGTCTTCGTTAGGAGCATTCCCTGTGTGTCTGCTGTGTGTCGGTACGTGTGTGTCGACATGTATGAAGACGATATTGGTGTGGAGGCGGAGCAATTGCCAAATATGAGGATGTCACCCCCTAGGGAGTCGACACCAGAATGGATGCCTTTATTTATGGAACTACGGGATAGTGTCAACACGCTAAAGCAGTCGTTTGACGACATGAGGCGGCCGGACAATCAATTAGTGCCTGTCCAGGCGACTCAAACACCGTCAGGGGCTGTGAAACGCCCTTTGCCTCAGTCGGTCGACACAGACCCAGACCCAGGCGATGACTCCAGTGGTGACGGTGACGAATCAACCGTATTTTCCAGTAGGGCCACACGTTATATGATTTTGGCAATGAAGGAGGCGTTACATTTAGCTGATACTACAGGTACCACTAAACAGGGTATTATGTGGGGTATGAAAAAACTACCTATAGTTTTTCCTGAATCAGAAGAATTAAATGACGTGTGTAATGAAGCGTGGGTTGCCCCTGATAAAAAGCTGATAATTTCAAAGAAATTATTGGCATTATACCCTTTCCCGCCAGAGGTTAGGGAGCGCTGGGAAACACCTCCTAGGGTGGACAAGGCGCTAACACGCTTATCTAAACAAGTGGCGTTACCCTCTCCTGAGACGGCCGCACTTAAAGATCCATCAGATAGGAGGATGGAAAATATCCAAAAAAGTATATACACACATGCAGGTGTTATACTACGACCAGCTGTAGCGACTGCCTGGATGGGCAGTGCTGGGGTAGTTTGGTCAGAGTCCCTGATTGAAAATATTGATACCCTGGACAGGGACAATATTTTACTGTCGTTAGAACAAATAAAGGATGCATTTCTTTATATGCGTGATGCACAGAGGGATATCTGCACACTGGCATCACGGGTAAGTGCTATGTCCATTTCGGCCAGAAGAGCTTTATGGACGCGACAGTGGACAGGCGATGCGGATTCAAAACGGCATATGGAAGTTTTGCCGTATAAAGGGGAGGAGTTATTTGGAGTCGGTCTATCAGATTTGGTGGCCACGGCTACAGCCGGGAAATCCACCTTTCTACCTCAAGTCACTCCCCAACAGAAAAAGGCACCGACTTTTCAACCGCAGCCCTTTCGTTCCTTTAAAAATAAGAGAGCAAAGGGCTATTCATATCTGCCACGAGGCAAAGGTCGAGGGAAGAGACAGCAACACGCAGCTCCTTCCCAGGAACAGAAGCCCTCCCCGGCTTCTACAAAAGCCTCAGCATGACGCTGGGGCTTCTCAAGCGGACTCGGGGACGGTGGGCGGTCGTCTCAAAAATTACAGCGCGCAGTGGGCTCACTCGCAGGTAGATCCCTGGATCCTGCAGATAATATCTCAAGGGTACAGGTTGGAATTAGAGACAGATCCACCTCGCCGTTTCCTGAAGTCTGCGTTACCAACGTCCCCCTCCGAAAGGGAGACGGTTTTGGAAGCCATTCACAAGCTGTACTCTCAGCAGGTGATAGTCAAGGTACCTCTTCTACAACAAGGGAAGGGGTATTATTCCACTCTTTTTGTGGTACCGAAGCCGGATGGCTCGGTAAGGCCTATTCTAAATCTGAAGTCCTTGAACCTGTACATAAAGAAGTTCAAGTTCAAAATGGAGTCACTCAGAGCAGTGATAGCGAACCTGGAAGAGGGGGACTTTATGGTATCCTTGGACATCAAGGATGCGTATCTCCACGTTCCAATTTACCCCTCACACCAGGGGTACCTCAGGTTCGTTGTACAAAACTGTCACTATCAGTTTCAGACGCTGCCGTTCGGATTGTCCACGGCACCTCGGATCTTTACAAAGGTAATGGCCGAGATGATGATTCTTCTTCGAAGAAAAGGCGTATTAATTATCCCATACTTGGACGATCTCCTAATAAGGGCGAGGTCCAGAGAACAGCTAGAGATGGGATTAGCACTGTCTCAAGAAGTGCTAAAACAGCACGGGTGGATTCTGAATATTCCAAAATCCCAGTTAATGCCGACAACTCGTCTGCTGTTCCTAGGGATGATTCTGGACACGGTTCAGAAAAAGGTTTTTCTCCCGGAGGAAAAAGCCAAGGAGTTATCCGAGCTTGTCAGGAACCTCCTAAAACCAGGAAAGGTGTCTGTACATCAATGCACAAGAGTCCTGGGAAAAATGGTGGCTTCTTACGAAGCAATTCCATTCGGCAGATTCCATGCAAGAATTTTCCAAAGGGATCTGTTGGACAAATGGTCAGGGTCGCATCTTCAGATGCACCTACGGATAACCCTGTCTCCAAGGACAAGGGTGTCTCTTCTGTGGTGGTTGCAGAGTCCTCATCTATTGGAGGGCCGCAGATTCGGCATACAGGATTGGATCCTGGTGACCACGGACGCCAGCCTGAGAGGCTGGGGAGCAGTCACACAAGGAAGAAACTTCCAGGGAGTATGGACAAGCCTGGAAACGTCTCTTCACATAAACATTCTGGAACTAAGAGCAATATACAATGCTCTAAGCCAGGCAGAACCTCTGCTTCAGGGAAAACCGGTGTTGATCCAGTCGGACAACATCACGGCAGTCGCCCATGTGAACAGACAGGGCGGCACAAGAAGCAGGAGTGCAATGGCAGAAGCTGCAAGGATTCTTCGCTGGGCAGAGAATCATGTGATAGCACTGTCAGCAGTGTTCATCCCGGGAGTGGACAACTGGGAAGCAGACACGATCTTCACCCGGGAGAGTGGGGACTTCATCCAGAAGTCTTCCACATGCTGGTAACCCGTTGGGAAAGACCAATGGTGGACATGATGGCGTCTCGCCTCAACAAAAAACTGGACAGGTATTGCGCCAGGTCAAGAGATCCGCAGGCAATAGCTGTGGACGCGCTGGTAACGCCTTGGGTGTACCAGTCGGTGTATGTGTTTCCTCCTCTGCCTCTCATACCAAAAGTATTGAGAATTATACGGCAAAGAGGCGTAAGAACGATACTAGTGGTTCCGGATTGGCCAAGAAGGACTTGGTACCCGGAACTTCAAGAGATGATCACGGAAGATCCGTGGCCTCTACCTCTAAGGAGGGACTTGCTTCAGCAGGGTCCCTGTCTGTTTCAAGACTTACCGCGGCTGCGTTTGACGGCATGGCGGTTGAACGCCGGATCCTAATGGAAAAAGGCATGCCGGAAGAAGTCATTCCTACTTTGATTAAAGCAAGGAAAGAAGTAACCGTGCAACATTATCACCGAATTTGGCGAAAATATGTTGCGTGGTGCGAAGATCGGAGTGCTCCGACGGAGGAATTTCAACTGGGTCGATTCCTACATTTCCTGCAATCAGGATTGTCTATGGGTCTCAAATTGGGATCTATTAAGGTTCAAATTTCGGCCCTGTCGATTTTCTTTCAAAAAGAATTGGCTTCAGTCCCTGAAGTCCAGACCTTTGTTAAGGGAGTGCTGCATATACAGCCCCCTGTGGTGCCTCCAGTGGCACCGTGGGATCTCAATGTAGTTTTGGATTTTCTAAAATCTCATTGGTTTGAACCACTAAATAAGGTGGATTTGAAATATCTCACTTGGAAAGTGACCATGCTTCTAGCCCTGGCTTCTGCCAGGAGAGTGTCAGAATTGGCAGCTTTATCTTACAAAAGCCCATATCTGATTTTCCATTCGGACAGGGCAGAACTGCGGACTCGTCCGCATTTTCTCCCTAAGGTGGTGTCAGCATTTCATCTGAACCAGCCTATTGTAGTGCCTGCGGCTACAAGTGACTTGGAGGACTCCAAGTTACTGGACGTTGTCAGAGCATTAAAAATATATATTGCAAGAACAGCTGGAGTCAGAAAATCTGACTCGTTGTTTATATTGTATGCACCCAACAAGATGGGTGCTCCTGCGTCTAAGCAGACGATTGCTCGTTGGATCTGTAGCACAATCCAACTTGCACATTCTGTGGCAGGCCTGCCACAGCCTAAATCTGTAAAGGCCCACTCCACAAGGAAGGTGGGCTCATCTTGGGCGGCTGCCGAGGGGTCTCGGCATTACAACTTTGCCGAGCAGCTACGTGGTCAGGGGAGAACACGTTTGTAAAATTTTACAAATTTGATACTCTGGCTAAGGAGGACCTGGAGTTCTCTCATTCGGTGCTGCAGAGTCATCCGCACTCTCCCGCCCGTTTGGGAGCTTTGGTATAATCCCCATGGTCCTTTCAGGAACCCCAGCATCCACTAGGACGATAGAGAAAATAAGATTTTACTTACCGATAAATCTATTTCTCGGAGTCCGTAGTGGATGCTGGGCGCCCATCCCAAGTGCGGATTATCTGCATAAATTGTACATAGTTATTGTTAACTAATTCGGGTTATTGTTGAAGGAAGCCATCTTTCAGAGGCTCCGCTGTTATCATACTGTTAACTGGGTTTAGATCACAAGTTGTACGGTGTGATTGGTGTGGCTGGTATGAGTCTTACCCGGGATTCAAAATCCTCCCTTATTGTGTACGCTCGTCCGGGCACAGTACCTAACTGGAGTCTGGAGGAGGGTCATAGGGGGAGGAGCCAGTGCACACCACCTGATCGGAAAAAGCTTTACTTTTTGTGCCCTGTCTCCTGCGGAGCCGCTATTCCCCATGGTCCTTTCAGGAACCCCAGCATCCACTACGGACTCCGAGAAATAGATTTATCGGTAAGTAAAATCTTATTTTTTCTGTATTTTGGAATAATTGCATACCATAACGAGATATTATGGTGATGGGACCTAAATCTAAGCACAGAAGGCATTTATGTTTCATATACACCTTATACACACAGCCTGAAGGTCATTTTAGGCAATATTTTTTATAACTTTGTGCATTAAACAAAGTGTGTGTACATTCACAGAATTCATTTATGTTTCATATACACCTTATACACACAGTCTGAAGTTCATTTAATACAATATTTTTAATAACTTTGAGTATTAAACAAAGTTTGTGTACACTGAGCCATCAAAACACAAAGGTTTCACTATCTCAGTCTCACTCAAAAAAGTCCGTATTTCGGAATATTCCGTATTTCGGAATATTTTGATATGGGATACTCAACCTCTATTACTTTTTTCTGCTACTGGTTCTTTAACCTATGCAAACAAGCATCTGACTTGCCTTTCCTATTGCTTTGTTACATTGCTTACCTGAAATAGTAATACTTAGATAGCTTTCCTCTTGCCATTTTAATGCCCTTAATATTATAGTTAGCCTTTGCATTTTTGAGACGTGTATGATTTTGCATTTTTTGGCATTAAATGTTCCCATGTTCTTGACCATTCCTCTAGTCCAGGGGCGGAACTGCCAGAGACAACGGAGTCAGTTGCCGCCGGGCTCCAGCCCTAAAGGGGCTTCCTCCATTGCCCCCCGGCTGTTACGTGCCCTTCCTACTAAATAGACAAAGGCGCTACCAGCAGGGTCTCGCAGTTTGTACATTCCATGCCGTAACACCCTTCTTTCCACCTTCACAATGAAGCTATTGGTACTTTGCAAAAAAAAAAATTATTAGCATTGCAACTCAGCAGATCAATGCAGTGTGCAGCCACACACTCCATATATCTGCTCAGCCACAAAGCTGATTATTTCTTCACAAAGTACAAGGTGAGCTCCAAATAGAATTCTCTAGCTTAGATTATACCTTTCTATGCAAGGGTAAATAGCTCAATTGTTTGACTGCAATGCCACAGGAAATGGTTTGGATCCAAGACAGTGTGACTGAATAATAAAGAAACCTTAAGATGAGTTCATGAATGTTGTATAAGTATTAGTGAGAGAAGGGGTCAGGAGCATGCTAGGCTGCAAAAAATAAGGTAGGCTGCAAGTGAAAGTAATGATCTCCTATATATTTTCCCAGATCTGTCACTCTGTGTGGCTAACTCTGGGGGAAGTCACAGCAATGGGCGGAGACGGCAACTGCAGGACGATACACCAGTGCCATCAGCAGACCGTAACAAAGTGACAGATCAGGGAGAATATATAGGAGGTAGGGAGGTGGCCATGGTACATGGCTGGCCAAGGGACACTAGCTCATGTACCCCTTTACCACTGTGGCTGGCCACCAAGGATGGACCTGTCACCAGTGCACATGCAATAACCTCTTCTGCTGCCCTCTTTGCAACTCAGATTGCCCAGTGCTCCCCTTCGCTAACAGTCCACAAAGTTTCCCCATCTCACGATCTGCCTCCTCACCCCCACTTTCATCTCTACAGCACACGCGCATATCATACAAGATCCCATCATGCGTACGTAGGTCTGAAATGCAAGAGGGAGGTTGGGGGGAGATTGGCATGCGCCAGCAACACCACACAGCTCACTGTGACCACAGTGGAGAGGCGCTGCAACAGGACAATACACCAACCTCGGAGCAAGGAACTGCGTCGGTCAGGAGGAGAACTATTTCAATAGCATAAAAAGGTTAATGCGTCCCACCCTATGGACACCAGACTCATCAAGTCACTGTTGCCAGAGTCTCATACAATGACTCTGAACCTCTAAGCACACTATTTGACTGTCCACACCCTGCTGTGCCTATTACCCATCTCCTCCACCACCCTCAACACTGACCCACACATCATTCACCCACAAAGATACAATAAAGGTAGTTTGGATAAATTAGCTAAATGAAATGGATTTAACCAATTTATCTAAATGACCATTTTTGGATGTTTTCCAGTGTTTGTGAGCAAATGGTCAATTGTCATTTGCTGCCACATATTAGCATAATTTTGTTTCAACTAGAAAAAAAAATTGGACAGATAATCTAAGTGTGGATCCAGTTTAAAGGTCCGTATTCACGGCCCGATTTTGGGGAGAGATGTGTGCTGAGCGAACTGCTCAGCACACATCTCTCCCCCCGCTCAGCACAGCGTGATGTGTGCTGAGCGTACGGGGGGTGGGGGGGGGCGCTCATTTCACCCCCTGTGTAGGGCATTCTGTGTGTATCCAGCTTAACAGGTGTGAGCATCATACAACTACTGACTTGCGAGTAACTATACAGCAGCTCCATACCTTGTGACTTGAAGAAACACCAGTTAACCCCGGGAATGCTGCAGTCAAAGCAACAATTCCTCTTCTTACATTCCGCTGCACTTATTGTGGGGTAGCCGCAATCCCTTCTGCTGTACGGTTCCACATTACATTGTTTCTTGTCACTTCCTGTTGATGCAGTAAGGAAACATCCAGGAATTACAGCAGCTTAGTTTTTTTTTTTTTTTTTTTTAACTGGGGCAATTTAGCTAGATCACAGGGCAATTTAGCTCCTTTGGTCCTTTTTTAGGAGCAGTTAATCAGACAGTTGAGCAAACTGAAAAACAGCTAACAGGAAATTTCCACTTAAATGGTATTTTCTAATCTTATCTGACCATGACTAAGAATAAAGGATACACAAGATAAACTCTTAGAGCCATGGACCTTATCCATGTTTAAGCTCCATCAAATCTGTAATCAATAGCACTACATGCTCCCACTTTACCACTGTACTATATACTCTACCTGTGTTTTTAAGGTAAAAACACCATTTAACCCCAGTGACACTTGAATTAAAGCAGCAGCCTCTGGAATAGCATTCCTTAGCATTAATCCCAGGAAATCTGCAATCTTCACGCTCTTTGATAGCCATGCTACATTGCTGTTTACTTGGATGGAGCAGAGAGCACAACATCAGGACATAGGAAATATTACAATGCATGATAAGAAAGGTGTGAGCTCTACAGCAAGGCCTCTAACCCTTTGCCAGTGCCAAATACATAGGGCTTAACCCAGATCTGATCACAGCAGCAAATTTATTAGCTAAAACCATGTACACTGCAGGGGGGGGGGTGTATAATATGTGCAGAGAGAGTTAGATTTTGGTGCGGTGTGTTCAAACTGAAATCTAAATTGCAGTGTAAAAACAAAACAGCCAGTATTTACCCTGCACACAAACAATATAACCCACCTAAATCTCTCTGCAAATGTTATATCTGCCCCCCCCCCCCCCCCCATCCCTGCAGTGCACATGGTTTTGCCCACTAGCTAACAAATTTGCTGCATCTGGGAATTACAGCAGCTTAATATTTCTTTTTACAGAAGGTTCAGCAAATTAAATTATTTAGTGAAATACTGTAATCATAACAGTTACAGGGATATTGTAGGTAGATTTATTGTCAGTGGATAAATGTAAAAATTAAACCCTTAGGCATAGTTCCAAAATGCTGTCATTGCAATCCAGATTTTAAGGATATCATGCTTGAGCACAGGTGACTTAATTAGAACTTCGGTCAATGTGAATTAACCATTGGACTCAACCATGGTTATCCTTAAAACCCAGGGGTCTATTTAAGATCGATCTTAATCGATGTTGGGCTTCCAGGTTGAAAAAAACACACACATTTACTAACATTTTAAAATTTATATAAAAAAATCATCTGTTCGTAAATGCAGTGCACATGGTTTTGCCCAACTGCTAACAAAAATCCTGCTGCGATCAACTCAGAATTACCCCCCATGGCCCTCATTCCGAGTTGTTCGCTCGCAAGCTGCTTTTAGCAGCATTGCACACGCTAAGCTGCCGCCTACTGGGAGTGAATCTTAGCATCTTAAAATTGCGAACGAAAGATTTGCAATATTGCGATAAGACATCTCTGTGCAGTTTCTGAGTAGCTCGAGACTTACTCTGCCAGTGCGATCAGTTCAGTGCTTGTCGTTCCTGGTTTGACGTCACAAACACACCCAGCGTTCGCCCAGACACTCCTCCGTTTCTCCAGCCACTCCCGCGTTTTTCCCAGAAACGGTAGCATTTTTTCCCACACGCCCCTAAAGCGGCCTGTTTCCGCCCAGAAACACCCACTTCCTGTCAATCACATTACGATCACCAGAACGATGAAAAAACCGTGAGTAATATTCCTAACTGCATAGCAAATTTACTTGGCGCAGTCGCAGTGTGAACATTGCGCATGCGCATTAAGCGGAAAATCGCTGCGATGCGAAGAAAATTACCGAGCGAACAACTCGGAATGACCACCTATGTGCACTGCAGGGAAGGCAGATTTAACATGTGCAGAGAGAGTTAGATTTGGGTGTGGTGTGTTCAATCTGCAATCTAATTTGCAGTGTAAAAATAAAGCAGTCAGTATTTACCCTGCACAGAAACAAAATAACTCACCCAAATCTAACTCTTTCTGCACATGTTATATCTGCCTCCCCTGCAGTACACATGGTTTTGCCCAACTGCTAACAAAATTCCTGCTGCGATCATCTTGGAATTACCCCCATCGATTGATGTTTTCACACTGCTCGTGTATATAAGACATATAGGGCCTAATTCAGTTTGGATCGTAATACGCGTTCCAACCGCAAAAACTATGAAGAGGATGGGGGCATATACGCAGGGTCCATCCTGTGCGTGTGCCTACATTTTCTCCGGGTGCCCCGCAGAAAATGCGAATGCCTCTGCCTGTCAATCAGTAGAGGGCGTACCTTCGCAGGTATATCGCGATCATGAGCCATGTCTCCCATTTTTGTCATTATAGGTGCTCTGTGAGCTGCTGGCCATGCCCCAGCCCCTCTGTCTCCCGTGAATAGACATTGAGGCTTATTCAGACCAGATCGCTTCAATTTATTTTCACCCAGCGGGCAATCTGGTCTGCACTGCACATGCGTATGCGCCACAATGCGTAAGTGCGACGGTCCGGAGATCACAAGAAGATTGACAAGAAGAGGGTGTTTGTGTGGGTGGCAACTGAATGTTTCTAGGGAGTGTCCGGAAAAACACTGGAGGGACCCGGCGTTTTGTGGGAGGATTTGTGACGTCACCTCAATGGCTGAGTAAGTGCTGAGCTGTGCAGCTCTTGTGCACATGTGATCACACACCTGCACAGCAAATTTTCCCTTCCGCTGTAGGCGGCAACTTTCTGATTACAGGGATGCAAAAAACACACCCTAGCGATCAGGTCTGAATTACCCACAATGTGCATATTTGCAGAGCAACAAGCTACAGGGAGCCTTCCACCCCCCCCCCTTCCCCATGGGAAGGGGGGGGGGGGTTGTTTGGGTTAGCTGGACATTCCCCAAAAAAGTGACTGTCCTGCAAAAATTGGGATAGTTGGGAGGTATGTTCAAATACATTTATTGTTTTGCATGCAGGGTAAATACTGGCTTCTTTGACATTTAGCCACAAATGCTGCACAGTTGAATTACAGTATTACACTGCAATTAACAGTTATGCTAGGACATTCCCCCTCCCAAATCTACCTCTCTCTGCATGTTACATCTGTCCCACAGTGGCGTGCGGTGAGGTCAGTGGCTAGTGAGGCACTACTGCCATAATGTCCGCCGAATCCTGCCGATGACCCTTAGCCAATGCCCGCTACTGCCTCTGAGCCGATACCCGCTGCCACCGCCAATGGCTTACAAACTCGCCCACAATCAACTGACCCAGCCCTCCACCACTAATTTCTATCTCAGTCCGATGCCGCCAATGCCCGCTGCCTGCCTGCTCATTGTTCTCGTTATATATTATAAATTTTTAAAGAAAAAAAAAAATGAGTGTTTGGGACTGGGAAGGGTGAGGGAGGAGGACATGAATGCAATTTTGTTGTCCAGGGCTTCCATTAACTTAAAGGAGAAGGGTCTGAATGGGTTAAAAAAAAATGCGTGAGGTCCCCCCTCCTTAGTATAACCAGCCTCGGGCTCTTTGAGCCGGTCCTGGTTATTTAAATACTGGGGGAAAAATTGGACAGGGGTTCCCCGTATTTAGACAACTAGCACCGGGCTCTTAGACCGGTCCAGGTTCCAAAAATACGTGGGACAATAGATGTAGGGGTCCCCCATATTTTTAAAACCAGCACCGGGCTCCACTAGCCAGAGAGATAATGCCACAGCCGGGGGACACTTTTATGTAGGTCCCTGCGGCCCTGGCATTACCCCTCCAACTAGTCACCCCTGGCCGGGGTTCCCTGGAGGAGTGGGGACCCCTTAAATCAAGAGGTTCCTCCCCTCGAGGCACCCAAGGGCCAGGGGTGAAGCCCGAGGCTGTCCCCAGCACCCCTGGGTGGTGGGTGCCGGGCTGATAGCCATGTGTGTAAAAAAAGAATATTGTTTTTTCGTTGTGGAACTACAATGCCCAGCAAGCCTCCCCCGCTTGCTGGTACTTGGAGAACCTCAAGTACCAGCAGGCGGGGAAATAACGGGCTTGCTGGTACCTGTAGTTCTACAACAACAAAAAATACCCAAATAAAAACACAAACACACACAGCGTGACAGTAAAATTATTGAGACAGGCTGTAGCATGTGGGTGCATGTAACCCTATAAAAGTGATGGATTGGGTGACTATTACAATACCCACTGTTGCTGTCTGAAAAATGATGGATTTATAGATTGCTCTGCCGAGACATGTTTTTTTCTAAAATGCACCACAGGTATGGATGGATAGTATACTTGACGACACAGAGGTAGGTAGAGCAGTGGCCTACTGTACCGTAATGCTATATATTATATTATTTATTATTATTATTATTATTATCCTTTATTTATATGGCGCCACAAGGGTTCCGCAGTGCCCAATTACAGAGTACATAAACAAATAATCAAACAGGAAAACAGCAACTTACAGTTGACGACAATATAGGACAAGTACAGGGTAAATAAACATAGCTACATCAGCAGATGACACTGGAATAAGTATCAGGTGGCAGAAGACTGCTGGATTTGGTGCAGCTGAAGATTATTAAAGTAAGAAAAGAGTAAGCACATGAGGGAAGAGGGCCCTGCTCGTGAGAGCTTACATTCTAAAAGGGAGGGGTAGACAGACAGGGGTGAGACAGATGGGGTACATAGAGAGCATGGAACAGAGGTTTAGGATGAGATTTGGCTGGGTTTGGTGAAGAAGTGGGTCTTGAGAGCCCGTTTGAAGTTTTGTAGAGAGGTGGAGAGTCTGAGGGGGAGAGGTAGGGAATTCCAGAGAAGTGGTGCAGCACGTGAAAAATCTTGGAGGTAGGAGTGGGAGGAAGTAATCCGTAGGCAGGAGAGTCGGTGTGCATTAGCAGAGCGAAGAGGACGGGTGGGAGTGTAAAGCGAGATAAGATCAGAGATGTAGATGGGAGAGGAGTGGGTGAGGGCTTTGTAAGCAAGTGTGAGAAGCTTGAAATGGATTCTGAAAGGGAAGGGGAGCCAGTGAAGGACTAGTAAGAGAGGAGAGGTGGACGTAGTGCGTTTGGTGAGGAAAATGAGCCGGGCAGCAGCATTGAGGATAGATTGGAGTGGAGAGAGGTATTTGTCAGGAATGCCAGTCAGGAAGAGATTACAGCAGTCCAGTCTGGAGATGACCAGTGAGTGGATAAGAGTCTTAGTAGCATCCTGGGTCAGAAAGGGTCTGATCCTGGAAATATTTTTTAGATGAAAACGGCAGGTTTGTGAGAGGTGCTGAATGTGTGGTTTGAAGGAGAGGGAGGAGTCAAGGATTACTCCAAGACAGCGCGCTTGGGGGGTAGAGGAGATAGTAGTGCCATCAATAGATAATGAGATTGTAGGAGGTGAGATTATGCGGGAGGGAGGGAAGATGATCAGCTCGGTCTTAGACATGTTAAGTTTAAGAAAGCGCTGGGACATCCAGGAAGAGATAGCAGAGAGACAGTTGGAGATACGAGTGAGGAGAGTAGGGGAGAGGTCTGGAGAGGAAAGATAGATTTGAGTGTCATCAGCATAGAGATGATATTGGAAACCAAAAGAACTAATGAGCTTACCTAGTGAGGACGTATAGAGAGAGAAGAGAAGAGGACCAAGGACAGAACCTTGGGGTACCCCTACAGTTAGTGGAAGTGAGGGGGAGGTGGAGTCATGAGAGGAGACAGAGAATGAACGGTCAGAAAGGTAGGACGACAACCAAGAGAGGGCAGTGTTACGCAGACCAATGGAGTGAAGGATTTGCAGTAGGAGAGGATGGTCCACAGTGTCAAAAGCAGCAGAGAGATCAAGTAGAATAAGTAGAGAGTAGTGTCCCTTAGATTTAGCAGCATGGAGGTCATTGCATACTTTTGTAAGGGCAGTTTCAGTGGAGTGGAGAGGACGGAAGCCAGACTGGAATGGGTCAAGCAGTGAGTGTGAGGAAAGAAAGGAAGTAAGGCGGTTGTAGACAATACGCTCAAGGAGTTTGGAGGCAAAAGGGAGGAGAGAGATGGGTCGGTAGTTGGAGAGAGTGTTTGGATCAAGGGTAGGTTTTTTAAGAATAGGAGAGATGAGAGCGTGCTTGAAGGCAGAGGGGACAGTGCCTGATGAGAGGGAGAGATTGAGAAGGTGGGAAAGATGGGAACAAGCAGAAGAAGAGAGGTGGCAAAGGAGGCGGGAGGGGATAGGGTCAAGTGGGGAGGTGGTGAGGGGACAGGAACGAATGAGGGCCATGACTTCCTCTCCAGATGCATGGGAGAAAGATGACAGAGTTGGTGCGAGGGATGGGGAGGGTTGGTAAGGGATGGGAGAAGGCTGGTTACTGATAGTCTGGTGTGATGTGATGTC
This sequence comes from Pseudophryne corroboree, assembly GCF_028390025.1. Classification (NCBI taxonomy): domain Eukaryota; kingdom Metazoa; phylum Chordata; class Amphibia; order Anura; family Myobatrachidae; genus Pseudophryne; species Pseudophryne corroboree. The sequence continues at coordinate 65,295 of NW_026969290.1, forward strand.
CTGACGTATGGAGTCAATTTTGGATGTGAAGTAAGTGGCAAAGTCAAGAGCAGAGAGTGAGGAAGGGAGACGAGGTGGAGGTGGGCAGAGGAGTGAGTTGAGAGTGGCAAAGAGGCGCCGGGGGTTGGAAGACTGGGAGGAGATGAGGTTCTTGAAGTATGACTGTTTTGCAAGAGAAAGGGCAGCACTGAAGGATGAGAGCATAAGTTTGAAATGGAGGAAGTCTGCCCTAGAGCGTGATTTCCTCCAGTGTCGCTCAGCAGTACATGAGCATTTTTGCAGATATCTGGTGCATTTGGTGTGCCAGGGTTGAGGTGTTAATTTGCAAGGGTGAATAGTGGTTGGTGGAGCAACAGAGTCAAGAGCAGAAGTAAGGGAAGCATTGTATGTGGAAGTGGCTTGTTCAGGGCATGAGAGAGAGAGAATAGGAGAGAGAAGTGAGTCAAACAGGGAGGAAAGGAATGTGGTGTCAATAGCTTCAATGTTACGCTTAGTGATGGTAGCCTTAGGAGGTAGAGATGGGGAAGTCGAGAGAGATAGGTTGAAGGAGAGCAGGTGGTGGTCAGAGAGGGGAAATGGGGAGTTGGAAAAATCAGAAATATCACAGCGGTGAGTGAAGACCAGATCCAGTGAGCTCCCATTCACATGGGAGGGTGAGGAGGTCCACTGGGAGAGACCAAGTGAAGAGGTGAGGTTAAGGAGTTTAGAGGCAGGGGATTGTGTGGGGATGTCAATAGGGATGTTGAAATCGCCTAGGATAATGGTGGGAATGTCAGAAGAGAGGAAGTGAGGAAGCCAGGAAGCAAAGTTGTCGATGAATTTGGAAGCAGTGCCAGGGGGGCGGTAAATGACAGCTACTCTAAGATGGACTGGTTGGAAGAGGCATATGGCGTGGACCTCAAATGTAGAGAATATAAGGGATGGTTCTGGTGGTATGAGTTGGTAGGAGTAACTAGAAGGTAAAAGGACCCCAACACCACCCCCATGGCGACCCCCAGGTCGGGGTGTGTGTGTGAATGTAAGGCCCCCAGCAGAGAGAGCAGCAGCAGAAGTAGTGTCAGAGGGCGTAATCCAAGTTTCAGTAATGGCTAGTAGGTGTAGGGAGTTGGAAATGAAAAGGTCATGAGTGGGGACCAGTTTGTTACAAACAGATCTGGCATTCCAAAGGGCACAGGATAGGGGGTATGAGTTTGTGGGAGAGATGTGAATTAGATTTTCAGGGTTGCTGTAGCGATTAGGTGGGATTAACTTTGAGGGCAGGGATGATGAGAGAGTAGTGATGGTACGGGTGCCTGAGCTAGGAGGGGAAACTGCAGGAGGTGGGCAGGGAGGGAGGTCAGTGTGATGTGGATGGGGGTGTGGGGAGGTGACAGGGAAGGGAGAGAGGGAGCAGGGCTGAGTTGTGGGGTAGCAGGACCATGGGGCAGAGGTGAATGAAAGTGGGGTAACAGGAAAGGTGGGGGAAGGAAACAGAGGGATGGAGGGGAGACAGAGGAGGGGAGAGAGGAGGAGGTGGAGGAGACTAGTGGGGGAAGGATAAAGATACATTATTAGGTAGACACTGAGTGATGTGGGGAGTATAAGAAAACCTTGACATAGTGTTAAGTAGGTAAATAGGTTGAAGTAGTGGAAGTAGGAGAGGAGACTTTAAGGCAATCCGAGCAGAAGAATTGCAGAAATGCAGGTGAGAAAAGCAGTGTAGGCTCAAGGGGTGTAGATTTAGTATGAAATGAGTCAAAAGCGTAGATAAAGTGGGTGCAGAAATGTATTTGGAGTGTAAGAAATGAAAGGATTGTGAGAGGTTTAAGAAGCAATGGTAATTATGTTAGATGTTTTAAGTGTTTGCAGGTAAAATTGCATTGGTGCAGCTGTTCTTAAAAAACAAAATTACAATAATACAGATACAGGCATTTGTAGGTGAAATGGATGGTTTATGAAATGTCCAAGTAAGGTAGTTCTGTGCTATGTAATCAGATGCAACAATCAGGAGGTGAGTGATCTGAGGAGTAAGTGACTCGCATTTGTTATTAGTTCTTCAGTTTTCTTTGTTTTGTTAGATTGGTGTGCTTCTGTTTTCCTTCTTTTTCACTTCGATTGAACGCTGATTGAACACTGCTGTTATGTGTCAATTTTATCACGCTTTGATAAAAATGCACGCTTAGATCAATAAATGCACAGCCAAATGGCTTTGCACAGCCTACACCATTGGACTTAAGTAGAAGACTATTACAAGTGAAACCAATAATTGAAATCTGTAACCACACCCCACCCCCTCAAATGCCAGGCAATAAATTACCTTAAAAACAACAACCAGGCATTCCACAAAGATTAAACTGGGTCTATATCATTCAAAACTTTAAAAAAGTACTTAAAAATAAACATACTATGCAATAATGTTTCAATTTGCATTACCCAGCAGAATTAGCTTTGCATATATAGATATAGTGCAGCAGAATATATTGGTGGTTGTAGTCAATTGTAATTACTCAGCAGAATTAGCTTTGCATATATAGATATAGTGCAGCAGAATATATTGGTGGTTGTAGTCAATTGTAATTACCCAGCAGAATTAGCTTTGCAAATATAGATATAGTGCAGCAGATATATTGGTGGTTGTAGTCAATTGTAATTACCCAGCAGAATTAGCTTTGCATATATATAGTGCAGCAGAATATATTGGTGGTTGTAGTAAATTGTAATTACCCAGCAGCAGCTCTACTGCACTCGACATCACCAGTGCTCACAATATATATAATGCTATATACTATGCCATAGTGGTGCTTACTATATAACACCTCCTACTGCGTTCCCCCTGGCAATGAGCATGACACCCAGAGAGTGAAACCCCTGGCAATGAGCATGACACCCAGCACGTGAAACTCTTGGCGTTGAGCAGTTTTTGTAAAAGTAATTAGAAGCTTTACTGTAGGGCATAGTGTATCACAGATATTGTGGTGAGTGACATAATATGTTCCAAAGGGCATTAATGTGTGGGGCTTAACATGGTGGAAATTACTGTACTTTTTTCCCTGTGGTGGCCGAGGTCTGTTGGTGCAGGGTCAAGAACTAGGGTGTAAGGTAGTCTTTGCCTGCAAGGCTACGCTCATTTTATGGAGACCATACCCATACATTTAAGTGTGGCATATACCTGCGCTTGCTCGCGGGGTGAGAACATCTCCCTAATTGAATTCAGCGATATGAATAGAGGTTGTGCAGCAGCCACAGAAAGGGTTAATCTCTGCAGCTTGTCACTAAATTACATTGTTGCAATTTTAGCTGGGAGCTGCAATAATTACTCTAATACATAACACAGCCAACACTTCTATATTCACACAATATACTGCATGGTGAATATAGAAGTGGTGCTTGCTAAACAGCACCTCCTACTGCATTCCACATCACCGCTGGTCACACTCATATCAGGCCCATAATGCTGTATACTATGCCATAGTGGTGCTTACTATATAACACCAGGTGCTGTGCAGTGGTCAAAACACACTAACTGGTCCCATGCTGTTGTTGAACTAAAGGCCTATACACACGATGAGATTCGGTCTATGCTAATAGGTTTAAAAAGGTTACATAAAAGCTACTTTATGTATTTATTCATTAAAGTTTTTAAATTGTATTTTACAACCATACAATGATATGATATATAATGTATCGTATAATCATTACATAATGTTGATGGCATTGAATTGTCTCTGCCTTGACTAGTGGCAGCAGCTTCAGCACTAGGTGGAAGTGGATCTTGATCTTTCCCTATTTTACCCTCCACCTTTTTGTTCTCCATTTTTTAATGTGTGGAATTATATGCCAGTAATATATCTGGAATTAGACGGTGGTAATGTCTGGAATTAGATACCACTAGATAGATACCAGATATCACTGTGACTGGAATGATGACATATGCACAGTGACAGGACACTACCACAGCACCCTACAGCAGCCATATGCGGCACAAGACACTGGAGTATTAGTAATGTACTGTAGTATACTGAGCACCACAAGACAATGAGCAGTGATACGGAGCACTGATGAGATTACTAGAACTGACACTGAGCAGCCAGATGCAGCACTGGACTATTAGTAATGTTCTGTAGTATACTGAGCACCACAATGCAGCACAAGACAATGAGCAGTGATACTGAGCACTGATGAGGATACTAGAACTGACACTGAGCAGCAAGATGCAGCACTGGACTATTAGTAATGTACTCTAGTATACTGAGCACCACATTGCAGCACAAGACAATGAGCAGTGATACTGAGCACTGATGAGGATACTACTGAGAACTGACACTGAGCAGGAGAGACACACTACAATTTCATCTTGCGCCTCTTTTTTTATTTATCTTTGCATCATGTGCTGTTTGGGGCTATTTTTTTAAGTGCCATCCTGTCTGACACTGCAGTGCCACTCCTAGATGGGCCAGGTGTTTGTGCTGCCCACTTGGGTCGCTTAGCTTAGTCATCCAGGGACCTTGGTGCAAATTTTAGGACTAAAAATAATATTGGGAGGTGTGAGGTGTTCAGAATAGACTGGAAAGGAGTAGAAATTATGGTTATTGAGCTTAATACTATAGGATCAAAATTACCCCCAAATTCTATGATTTTAGCTGTTTGAGGTTTTAAAAAAAAATCACCCGAATACAAAACCCGAAAGGGTGGTTTTGCCAAAACGCGTCCGTATCCAAAACACAACTGCGGATCCGAAACCAAAACCAAAACATGAAACACGAAAAATGCCCGCTGCACATCTCTAGTTAGGGGAGAAGCATGTAGCCTTGTAGACTATGCACAGCTATATCTAGAAAAATATACGATCTAATCTTTAACCAACCAATGCAAGAAAGTATTTAATGTGAAAATACGAAACACTAGACTAATTGGAGGTGCGCCCTAAAGCAAATTACAATGTTAGGATTAGGGGGTTCGGAAAGACCTCTAGTGTAAACACTACTATATACATTTTAAGATAGGAAGGTACAAATTACATATTCACATTGCATCTATGGGCTGGATTCAAATGTCCCTTTCCTCCCTCAATCGTGCCCGTCAGCAGCTATTCTAATGTTGCTGCCAACGGGTGCGACATGTTTATTTCAGCTCGCTACCCCCAGGGGAAACAAGCTGAAATGTGTGCAAAGAGACCCATTTGGGCAACCAAACGGTGTCTTTTCATGATCGCGCCGATTACTTTATTCAGGTTTAGGTGCTTTGTGCACCTAAACCAGAGTGTAATGTGCGCAATAATTGAGGGCATTTGAATTTCCCTTATATGTGTGTGTGTGTGATATACACACAGACACACATACTGTATTTCTTTATATAATGGACACCTCAGTTTCTATTCATTCATGTCCTGCCCCCTACTCTGTCAGACCCCTTCCCCTCTACTTTTCTGACCCCAAACGCCACTCATTCTTGTTGAGTGCTGGTGGGCCCATTCAGAATTTTGCTATGGGGCCCACAAAGGTCTAGTTACGCCACTGGGCAGGGTTATAGAGGAGGCGGTGCAAGGCATCCTGGGAACAGTCAAAGCTTTAGCCTGTTGGTGCCTTGGATCAAGATCCAACTCTACACCCCGATGTTAGTGTAGTGCCTTTTGGGGTTAAGGTTTTACAGAAAGTTACAGGTTTTTTTAATTTAGTAAAATATGCCCCATTTTAAAGATAGGGCATTTACATTTGTTGCACCTGTGCAGTACATAGCAGCCTGCAGGGCATGTACAGTGGCTTCATTTGGGTGCACATACATTGCCGGCTCCTGGTCGCAAACTGAAATTATTGTGTGTAAGTGGAATTAGCGGTGTTTATGTCATACAGGGGGGTGGGGGAGGTTTGTGGTTGGTGGGGGGCACGCTGTGTGATTATTATCCTGCATCTATACATACATGCGCTAACACCTGGACATACACTGATGTACCCACACCTAATATCCATACATACACGCCCTGACACCTGGACATACACCAACATTCCCACACCTGCATCTATACATACACATGCTGACACCTGGACATACACCAACATACAAGCACCTGCATCTATATATACACGCGCTGACAAATGGACATACACCGACGTACCCACACTTGTATCTATACATACATGCACTGACATCTGGACATACAAGCACCTGCATCTATACATACACGCGCTGACACCTGAACCTACACTGACGTTCCCACACCTGCATCTATACATACACATTCTGACACCTGGACATACACAGACGTACCCACACCTGCATCTATACATACACGCGTTGACACCTGGACGTACACTGACGTACACACACCTACATCTATATATGCATGGATGCAAATGTGGGTACGTCTGTATACGTCCAGGTGTTAGCATGTGTATGTATAGATGTTAGGTGTGGGTACATCAGTGTATGTCCAGGTGTCAGCACATGTATGTATAGATTCACATGTGGGTAAGCCGGTGTACGTCCACGTGTCAGCATGTGTAGGTATAGATGCAGGTGTGGGTACGTTGGTGTACGTTTAGGGGTCAGCGTGTTAATGTATAGATGTTGGTGTGTGTATGTCAGTGTACGTACAGATATAGGTGTGTGTATGTATGTATGTATGTATGTATGTATGTATGTATGTATGTATGTATATGTATAGAGGAAGGTGTGATACATACATATAACACATACATGATAAATACATACATATATCACACACACGATAGATAGATAGATAGATAGATAGATAGATAGATAGAACACATACATACAAGATAGATACATACATACATACATGATAGATACATATATATACACACACATACGATAGATAGATAGATAGATAGATAGATAGATAGATAGATAGATACATATATATATATATATCACAAACATATATGATTCATACATATATCACACACACATACATGATACATACATGAGAAAGACCTGGGATGGTGATGAGGCCAGGGCCCCCTGCTGATGTTGCGTTGAGGAAGGCAGTGTTCCAGGGCGGATGCCAGTCGGGGAGAGCGCCGCGCAGCCCGGGAAAAATACTGCTGAGGAGCTACATCTGGAAGAGCCCCTGGGAGGGAGAGTGCCACATGCCCCATCCTGCGTGGCAGACTCTGCAGGCCTGCACATGGGAAGGGAGGTCTCTGGCCACACATACTCACCCTTCTGCTGAAGCCCCGCTGCTGTCCCCATCAGCGCTCTCCAGCCAGGATGAACCTCAACCTGTGAGAACTATCTTCATGATCAAGAGATCTCATATGCAAGATAAGTATGTGTTGGGATAGGGCTGGGGAGGGCGGCTGCTCGGGCACACCCCCGTCAAGTTAAGGAGATTTAACTGAGGAAGCACAAGGGAACTCTCGTCTGGGGACAACAACAGCAGGGAGACCACATCTTTTCAGATGAACATGGGAGGGCGGAAGGCTGCCTAATACTGAAGCACCCTCAGACATTAAACCATATGCAACAACTATTGCAAGCATTCCTGGGGGAAGGTCTGCAGCAGACGGATTTGCATACGGTGATGTCATCCAAGCAGTGGGCCAAAGTTGGCTGGAACCCTCATCTGTATATGAAAAGAGAAAAGGGGCATGCAGGGCATGGCGGCCTTTTGCGGCGCTTGTATAACCCCAAGTTTGCATTAAACACCCCCACCCTCCTTCGGTGTGGGGCTCATGTTGGCCATGCCCAAGCCCCTGAAGCATTCAAGCTGATTTCTTGCAGCAGCTGGGCACTGTAACAGCTTCAGAGCTGCTCTACAAGACAAGTAAAAGGGTGTGGGCCCTGCAGCACCACCTGTAGTTTGCATACACACATATATAGGACAGCATCTCTTATATGCCCCAGGGTCAATAAAATAGTATCCTTGTCTAGGCTATCCATCCCCTCAGATAAGGTATTTGTCCATGCCGCTACAGCACTACACACCCAGGCCGACGCAATTGCCGGTCTGAGTAAGGTACCTGAATGTGTATAAATGGACTTCAGGGTAATCTCCTGTTTGCGGTCAGCACACTCTTTGAGGGTAGCCGTATCCTGGGACGGGAGGGCTACCTTCTTGGATAAGCGTGTTAATGCTTTGTCCACCCTAGGGGAGGATTCCCATCGTAACCTATCCGTTGATGGGAAAGGATACGCCATAAGAATCCTTTTGGAAATCTGCAGTCTTTTATCTGGAGATTCCCAAGCTTTTTCACATAACTCGTTCAGCTCGTGTGAGGGGGGAAAGGTTACCTCAGGCTTCTTTCCCTTGTACATATGTACCCTCTTGTCAGCGACAGGGGGTTCCTCTGTGATGTGCAAAACATCTTTTATTGCCATAATCATAAATCGAATGGATTTTGCCAATTTTGGCTGTAACTTTGCATCATCGTAATCGACACTGGAGTCAGAATCCGTGTCGGTATCTGTGTCAACAATCTGGGATAGTGGGCGCTTATGAGACCCTGACAGTCCCTGCAACATAGGATCAGGCATGGGTTGAAACCCTGACTGTCCCAAAGCTTCTGCCTTGTCTAATCTTTTGTGCAATGAGTTTACACTAGCATTTAAAACATTCCACATATCCATCCAATCAGCTGTCGGCGGAGACACCACATTCATTTGCTCCCGCTCCTTTCTAATATAGCCTTCTTCCTCAGACATGTCGACACACGTGTACCGACACACTACACACACAGGGAATGCTTTTTCTGAAGACACTTTCCCCACAAGGCCCTTTGGAGAGACAGAGAGAGAGTATGCCAGCACACCCCCCAGCGCTATATAACCCAGGAATAAAACAGTAACTTAATGTTTGCCCAGTAGTGCTGCTGTATGTAATTTGCGAATTATGTGCCCCCCCCACCCCTCTTTTCAACCCTCTTGTCTAACGTGGTATAAGCAGGGTAGAGTCCGGGGAGCTTCCTCTCAGCGGTGCTGTGGAGAAAAAATGGCGCTGGTGACTGCTGAGGGAGAAGCCCCGCCCCCTCGGAGGCGGGCGTCTGTCCCGCTTAAACTGTAAAATTGGTGGGGGCTTATACATATATAAAGTAGAGATGAGCGGGTTCGGTTTCTTTGAATCCGAACCCGCACGAACTTCACTTTTTTTTTCACGGGTCCGAGCGACTCGGATCTTCCCGCCTTGCTCGGTTAACCCGAGCGCGCCCGAACGTCATCATGACGCTGTCGGATTCTCGCGAGACTCGGATTCTATATAAGGAGCCGCGCGCCGCCATTTTCACATGTGCATTGAGATTGATAGGGAGAGGACGTGGCTGGCGTCCTCTCCATTAGAATAGATTAGAAGAGAGAGAGAGAGAGAGAGATTGTGCAGACAGAGTTTACCACAGTGACCAGTGCAGTTGTTGTTAAGTTAACTTTTATTTAATATATCCGTTCTCTGCTATATCCGTTCTCTGCCTGAAAAAAACGATACACAGCAGTCACACAGTGTGACTCAGTCTGTGTGCACTCAGCTCAGCCCAGTGTGCTGCACATCAATGTATAAAAGCTTATAATAATTGTGGGGGAGACTGGGGAGCACTGCAGGTTGTTATAGCAGGAGCCAGGAGTACATAATATTATATTAATTTAAAATTAAACAGTGCACACTTTTGCTGCAGGAGTGCCACTGCCAGTGTGACTAGTGGTGACCAGTGCCTGACCACCAGTATAGTAGTATATTGTTGTATACTATCTCTTTATCAACCAGTCTATATTAGCAGCAGACACAGTACAGTGCGGTAGTTCACGGCTGTGGCTACCTCTGTGTCGGCAGTCGGCACTCGGCAGGCAGTCCGTCCATCCATAATTGTATAATTATATACCACCTAACCGTGGTATTTTTTTTTCTTTCTTTATACCGTCGTCATAGTCATACTAGTTGTTACGAGTATACTACTATCTCTTTATCAACCAGTGTACAGTGCGGTAGTTCACGGCTGTGGCTACCTCTGTGTCGGCAGTCGGCAGGCAGTCCGTCCATCCATAATTGTATTATAATATATACCACCTAACCGTGGTTTTTTTTTCATTCTTTATACCGTCATAGTGTCATACTAGTTGTTACGAGTATACTACTATCTCTTTATCAACCAGTGTACAGTGCGGTAGTTCACGGCTGTGGCTACCTCTGTGTCGGCAGTCGGCAGGCAGTCCGTCCATCCATAATTGTATTATAATATATACCACCTAACCGTGGTTTTTTTTTCATTCTTTATACCGTCATAGTCAGTCATACTAGTTGTTACGAGTATACTACTATCTCTTTATCAACCAGTGTACAGTGCGGTAGTTCACGGCTGTGGCTACCTCTGTGTCGGCACTCGGCAGGCAGTCCGTCCATCCATAATTGTATTATAATATATACCACCTAACCGTGGTTTTTTTTTCATTCTTTATACCGTCATAGTGTCATACTAGTTGTTACGAGTATACTACTATCTCTTTATCAACCAGTGTACAGTGCGGTAGTTCACGGCTGTGGCTACCTCTGTGTCGGCAGTCGGCAGGCAGTCCGTCCATCCATAATTGTATTATAATATATACCACCTAACCGTGGTTTTTTTTTCATTCTTTATACCGTCATAGTGTCATACTAGTTGTTACGAGTATACTACTATCTCTTTATCAACCAGTGTACAGTGCGGTAGTTCACGGCTGTGGCTACCTCTGTGTCGGAACTCGGCAGGCAGTCCGTCCATCCATAATTGTATTATTATAATATATACCACCTAACCGTGGTTTTTTTTTCATTCTTTATACCGTCATAGTGTCATACTAGTTGTTACGAGTATACTACTATCTCTTTATCAACCAGTGTACAGTGCGGTAGTTCACGGCTGTGGCTACCTCTGTGTCGGCAGTCGGCAGGCAGTCCGTCCATCCATAATTGTATTATTATAATATATACCACCTAACCGTGGTTTTTTTTTCATTCTTTATACCGTCATAGTGTCATACTAGTTGTTACGAGTATACTACTATCTCTTTATCAACCAGTGTACAGTGCGGTAGTTCACGGCTGTGGCTACCTCTGTGTCGGCAGTCGGCAGGCAGTCCGTCCATCCATAATTGTATTATAATATATACCACCTAACCGTGGTTTTTTTTTCATTCTTTATACCGTCATAGTCAGTCATACTAGTTGTTACGAGTATACTACTATCTCTTTATCAACCAGTGTACAGTGCGGTAGTTCACGGCTGTGGCTACCTCTGTGTCGGCACTCGGCAGGCAGTCCGTCCATCCATAATTGTATTATAATATATACCACCTAACCGTGGTTTTTTTTTCATTCTTTATACCGTCATAGTGTCATACTAGTTGTTACGAGTATACTACTATCTCTTTATCAACCAGTGTACAGTGCGGTAGTTCACGGCTGTGGCTACCTCTGTGTCGGCAGTCGGCAGGCAGTCCGTCCATCCATAATTGTATTATAATATATACCACCTAACCGTGGTTTTTTTTTCATTCTTTATACCGTCATAGTGTCATACTAGTTGTTACGAGTATACTACTATCTCTTTATCAACCAGTGTACAGTGCGGTAGTTCACGGCTGTGGCTACCTCTGTGTCGGCACTCGGCAGGCAGTCCGTCCAACCATAATTGTATTATAATATATACCACCTAACCGTGGTTTTTTTTTCATTCTTTATACCGTCGTCATACTAGTTGTTACGAGTATACTACTATCTCTTTATCAACCAGTGTACAGTGCGGTAGTTCACGGCTGTGGCTACCTCTGTGTCGGCACTCGGCAGGCAGTCCGTCCATCCATAATTGTATTATATACCACCTAACCGTGGTTTTTTTATACCACCTAACCGTGGCAGTCCGTCCATAATTGTATACTAGTATCCAATCCATCCATCTCCATTGTTTACCTGAGGTGCCTTTTAGTTCTGCCTATAAAATATGGAGAACAAAAAAGTTGAGGTTCCAAAATTAGGGAAAGATCAAGATCCACTTCCACCTCGTGCTGAAGCTGCTGCCACTAGTCATGGCCGAGACGATGAAATGCCAGCAACGTCGTCTGCCAAGGCCGATGCCCAATGTCATAGTACAGAGCATGTCAAATCCAAAACACCAAATATCAGGAAAAAAAGGACTCCAAAACCTAAAATAAAATTGTCGGAGGAGAAGCGTAAACTTGCCAATATGCCATTTACCACACGGAGTGGCAAGGAACGGCTGAGGCCCTGGCCTATGTTCATGGCTAGTGGTTCAGCTTCACATGAGGATGGAAGCACTCAGCCTCTCGCTAGAAAACTGAAAAGACTCAAGCTGGCAAAAGCACCGCAAAGAACTGTGCGTTCTTTGAAATCCCAAATCCACAAGGAGAGTCCAATTGTGTCGTTTGCGATGCCTGACCTTCCCAACACTGGACGTGAAGAGCATGCGCCTTCCACTATTTGCATGCCCCCTGCAAGTGCTGGAAGGAGCACCCGCAGTCCAGTTCCTGATAGTCAGATTGAAGATGTCAGTGTTGAAGTACACCAGGATGAGGAGGATATGGGTGTTGCTGGCGCTGGGGAGGAAATTGACCAGGAGGATTCTGATGGTGAGGTGGTTTGTTTAAGTCAGGCACCCGGGGAGACACCTGTTGTCCGTGGGAGGAATATGGCCGTTGACATGCCAGGTGAAAATACCAAAAAAATCAGCTCTTCGGTGTGGAGGTATTTCACCAGAAATGCGGACAACAGGTGTCAAGCCGTGTGTTCCCTTTGTCAAGCTGTAATAAGTAGGGGTAAGGACGTTAACCACCTCGGAACATCCTCCCTTATACGTCACCTGCAGCGCATTCATAATAAGTCAGTGACAAGTTCAAAAACTTTGGGTGACAGCGGAAGCAGTCCACTGACCAGTAAATCCCTTCCTCTTGTAACCAAGCTCACGCAAACCACCCCACCAACTCCCTCAGTGTCAATTTCCTCCTTCCCCAGGAATGCCAATAGTCCTGCAGGCCATGTCACTGGCAAGTCTGACGAGTCCTCTCCTGCCTGGGATTCCTCCGATGCATCCTTGCGTGTAACGCCTACTGCTGCTGGCGCTGCTGTTGTTGCCGCTGGGAGTCGATGGTCATCCCAGAGGGGAAGTCGTAAGCCCACTTGTACTACTTCCAGTAAGCAATTGACTGTTCAACAGTCCTTTGCGAGGAAGATGAAATATCACAGCAGTCATCCTACTGCAAAGCGGATAACTGAGTCCTTGACAACTATGTTGGTGTTAGACGTGCGTCCGGTATCCGCCGTTAGTTCACAGGGAACTAGACAATTTATTGAGGCAGTGTGCCCCCGTTACCAAATACCATCTAGGTTCCACTTCTCTAGGCAGGCGATACCGAGAATGTACACGGACGTCAGAAAAAGACTCACCAGTGTCCTAAAAAATGCAGTTGTACCCAATGTCCACTTAACCACGGACATGTGGACAAGTGGAGCAGGGCAGGGTCAGGACTATATGACTGTGACAGCCCACTGGGTAGATGTATGGACTCCCGCCGCAAGAACAGCAGCGGCGGCACCAGTAGCAGCATCTCGCAAACGCCAACTCTTTCCTAGGCAGGCTATGCTTTGTATCACCGCTTTCCAGAATACGCACACAGCTGAAAACCTCTTACGGCAACTGAGGAAGATCATCGCGGAATGGCTTACCCCAATTGGACTCTCCTGTGGATTTGTGGCATCGGACAACGCCAGCAATATTGTGTGTGCATTAAATATGGGCAAATTCCAGCACGTCCCATGTTTTGCACATACCTTGAATTTGGTGGTGCAGAATTTTTTAAAAAACAACAGGGGCGTGCAAGAGATGCTGTCGGTGGCCAGAAAAATTGCGGGACACTTTCGGCGTACAGGCACCACGTACAGAAGACTGGAGCACCACCAAAAACTACTGAACCTGCCCTGCCATCATCTGAAGCAAGAAGTGGTAACGAGGTGGAATTCAACCCTCTATATGCTTCAGAGGTTGGAGGAGCAGCAAAAGGCCATTCAAGCCTATACAATTGAGCACGATATAGGAGATGGAATGCACCTGTCTCAAGTGCAGTGGAGAATGATTTCAACGTTGTGCAAGGTTCTGATGCCCTTTGAACTTGCCACACGTGAAGTCAGTTCAGACACTGCCAGCCTGAGTCAGGTCATTCCCCTCATCAGGCTTTTGCAGAAGAAGCTGGAGGCATTGAAGAAGGAGCTAACACGGAGCGATTCCGCTAGGCATGTGGGACTTGTGGATGCAGCCCTTAATTCGCTTAACAAGGATTCACGGGTGGTCAATCTGTTGAAATCAGAGCACTACATTTTGGCCACCGTGCTCGATCCTAGATTTAAAGCCTACCTTGGATCTCTCTTTCCGGCAGACACAGGTCTGCTGGGGTTGAAAGACCTGCTGGTGACAAAATTGTCAAGTCAAGCGGAACGCGACCTGTCAACATCTCCTCCTTCACATTCTCCCGCAACTGGGGGTGCGAGGAAAAGGCTCAGAATTCCGAGCCCACCCGCTGGCGGTGATGCAGGGCAGTCTGGAGCGACTGCTGATGCTGACATCTGGTCCGGACTGAAGGACCTGACAACGATTACGGACATGTCGTCTACTGTCACTGCATATGATTCTCTCAACATTGATAGAATGGTGGAGGATTATATGAGTGACCGCATCCAAGTAGGCACGTCACACAGTCCGTACTTATACTGGCAGGAAAAAGAGGCAATTTGGAGGCCCTTGCACAAACTGGCTTTATTCTACCTAAGTTGCCCTCCCACAAGTGTGTACTCCGAAAGAGTGTTTAGTGCCGCCGCTCACCTTGTCAGCAATCGGCGTACGAGGTTACATCCAGAAAATGTGGAGAAGATGATGTTCATTAAAATGAATTATAATCAATTCCTCCGCGGAGACATTGACCAGCAGCAATTGCCTCCACAAAGTACACAGGGAGCTGAGATGGTGGATTCCAGTGGGGACGAATTGATAATCTGTGAGGAGGGGGATGTACACGGTGATATATCGGAGGGTGAAGATGAGGTGGACATCTTGCCTCTGTAGAGCCAGTTTGTGCAAGGAGAGATTAATTGCTTCTTTTTTGGGGGGGGTCCAAACCAACCCGTCATATCAGTCACAGTCGTGTGGCAGACCCTGTCACTGAAATGATGGGTTGGTTAAAGTGTGCATGTCCTGTTTTGTTTATACAACATAAGGGTGGGTGGGAGGGCCCAAGGATAATTCCATCTTGCACCTCTTTTTTCTTTTCTTTTTCTTTGCATCATGTGCTGATTGGGGAGGGTTTTTTGGAAGGGACATCCTGCGTGACACTGCAGTGCCACTCCTAGATGGGCCCGGTGTTTGTGTCGGCCACTAGGGTCGCTAATCTTACTCACACAGCTACCTCATTGCGCCTCTTTTTTTCTTTGCGTCATGTGCTGTTTGGGGAGGGTTTTTTGGAAGGGACATCCTGCGTGACACTGCAGTGCCACTCCTAGATGTGCCCGGTGTTTGTGTCGGCCACTAGGGTCGCTAATCTTACTCACACAGTCAGCTACCTCATTGCGCCTCTTTTTTTCTTTGCGTCATGTGCTGTTTGGGGAGGGTTTTTTGGAAGGGCCATCCTGCGTGACACTGCAGTGCCACTCCTAGATGGGCCCGGTGTTTGTGTCGGCCACTAGGGTCGCTAATCTTACTCACACAGCTACCTCATTGCGCCTCTTTTTTTCTTTGCGTCATGTGCTGTTTGGGGAGGGTTTTTTGGAAGGGACATCCTGCGTGACACTGCAGTGCCACTCCTAGATGGGCCCGGTGTTTGTGTCGGCCACTAGGGTCGCTTATCTTACTCACACAGCGACCTCGGTGCAAATTTTAGGACTAAAAATAATATTGTGAGGTGTGAGGTATTCAGAATAGACTGAAAATGAGTGTAAATTATGGTTTTTGAGGTTAATAATACTTTGGGATCAAAATGACCCCCAAATTCTATGATTTAAGCTGTTTTTTAGTGTTTTTGGAAAAAAACACCCGAATCCAAAACACACCCGAATCCGACAAAAATAATTCGGTGAGGTTTTGCCAAAACGCGTTCGAACCCAAAACACGGCCGCGGAACCGAACCCAAAACCAAAACACAAAACCCGAAAAATTTCAGGCGCTCATCTCTAATATAAAGTGCCCAGCTGTATATATGTTATATTTTTGCGAAAGAGGTTTATATTGCTGCCCAGGGCGCCCCCCTGCGCCCTGCACCCTTACAGTGACCGGAGTATGTGAGGTGTATGGGAGCAAAGGCGCACAGCTGCAGTGCTGTGCGTTACCTCAGTGAAGATCATGAAGTCTTCTGCCGCCTCTGAAGTCTTCTTTTCTTCTCATACTCACCCGGCTTCTATCTTCCGGCTCTGCGAGGGGGACGGCGGCGCGGCTCTGGGACGGACGGCGAGGGTGAGATCCTGCGTACCAATCCCACTGGAGCTAATGGTGTCCAGTAGCCTAAGAAGCAGGACCTTGCAACTCAGAGAGTAGGGCTGCTTCTCTCCCCTCAGTCCCTCGATGAGGGAGTCTGTTGCCAGCAGTGCTCCCTGAAAATTAAAAACCTAACAAAATACTTTCTGTCAGAAAGCTCAGGAGAGCTCCTGAAAAGCACCCAGTCTCCACTGGGTACAGTATAAAACTGAGTTCTGGAGGAGGGGCATAGAGGGAGGAGCCAGTGCACACCCAGAACTAAAGTCTTTCTTAAAGTGCCCATGTCTCCTGCGGAGCCCGTCTATCCCCATGGTCCTTACGGAGTCCACAGCATCCTCTAGGACGTTAGAGAAAATAGGATTTTAATACCTACCGGTAAATCCTTTTCTCTTAGTCCGTAGAGGATGCTGGGCACCCGTCCCAGTGCGTACTGTGTCTGCAGTTATTAAATGGCCCTTAACTCCAGAACATTTATGTGGAGATGAAAACATCCAAGGAAGACTTGACCATCTTCCTTGGATGTTTTCCCCCTGTGTGACTGCTCTCCAGCCTCGGAGGGTTGCATCCGTGGTCCCTAGGATCCCGTCCTGGATCCCGAACCATCGCCCCTCTAGGTGGTGAGAACTGTGCAGCCACCAATGGAGTGAGATTCTGGTCTTGGAAGACAGGATTATCCTCCGGTGCATGTGTAGGTGGGATCCGGACCACTTGTCCAACAGGTCCCACTGGAACACTCTGGCATGGAACCTGCCAAACTGAATGGCCTCGTAGGCCGCAACCATCTTCCCCAGCAACTGAATGCATTGATGGATTAACACTCTTGCTGGTTTCAGAATTTGTTTGACCAGACTCTGGATCTCCAGTGCCTTTCCACTAGAAGAAAACCTCTTCTGTGTCCAGTATCACTCCCAAAAACAACAACCGCGTCATTGGGACCAACTGCGATTTTGGCAAGTTTAGGAGCCAACCATGTTGTTGAAGAACTGTCAGGGAGAGTAGATGTTTTGCACCAACTGGTCCCTGGATCTCGCCTTTATCAGGAGATCATCCAAGTACGGGATAATTGTGACTCCTTGCTTGCGAAGGAGAACCATCATTTCCGCCATCACCCTGGTGAAAATCCTCGGAGCCGTGGACAGACCAAACGGCAACGTCTGAAATTGGTAATGACAATCCTGAATTGCAAACCTCAGGTAGCTTGATGCAGTGGCTAAATGGGAACATATAAGTAGGCATCCTTTATGTCTACCAAAACCATGAAATCTCCTTTATCCCCCGGACTGGAGATCACTACCCTGAGAGATTCCATCTTGAAATTGAATTTCTTTAGGTAGAAATTAAGGGATTTCAGATTTAAGATTGGTCTGACTGAGCCGTCCGGCTTCGGGACCACGAAGAGGCTTGAATAAAAACCTTCTCCCTGCTGACTAAGGCTGATTTGAACAATCGGTGAGGGGGAACGTCTTGAAACCCCAGTTTGTACCCTTGGGACACTATTTGTAAAACCCACGAGTCCAGGTCCGAATGAATTCAGAACTGACTGAAGAGTTTTAGACGTGCCCCCCACTGGTGCGGGCTCCTGCAAGAGAGCCCCAGCGTCATGCAGTGGATTTGGCAGAAGCAGAGGACGATCTCTGCTCCTGCGATCTTGAAGAGGCTACAGACCTCTTCCCTCTTTTCCTTCCTCTACCTGCAAAGAAGGGGGAATCTTAACTTCTTGCATATCTATTGGGCCGAAATGACTGCGTCAGATAATGATGCGTCTTCATCCGTTGAGAGGGAACATAGGGCAAGAAGGATGACTTACCTGCGGGAGCTGCCGAGATCAAATTAACTAGGCCGTCGCCAAACAAGGCTTCACCTTCATAGGGAAGAGACTCCCTTTCTTCTTGGAGTCAGCATCAGCATTCCCTTGGTGAATCCACAATGCCCTCCTATCCGAGACTGCCATGAAATTGGCCCGTGAGCACTTGTGCCCGGTGTAGGATTTTTAAATATGTGTAGTTTACTGTATGCAAGGGTTTAAAACCTTTTAGGAACTGAGCTCTAAGGTGTATTACACGTAGTTTAAAAAAAACAAAAAAGGTTTATTTTATGGCAGTAGTTTCCAAACTGGGGTTCTTGCACTGGTAGCATAGTTTGGTGGTCCAGGACCAATTAAAATTATTTATACTTTATTAAATTGGCAAAACCATTCCCTCACAACATAACTGAACCTGAGGATGACATGCTATAAACACAATTTACTTAATTTTATATTTTTTTCTGAATTTCTCAATAAAAAAAACTTTGGCCTAGGGGTGCCGTGAAACAAATTTTGATACTCTAGGGCAGGGGTGTCAAACCCATGGGCCGCATGCCGCCCCCAATGCATCCTTTTGTGGCCCACAGGCCGGGGTCCGGCAGGGGTCCGACAGGGGTCCTTTTGTGGCCCGATCACCTTGCTTAGAGCGAGGGCAGGAGAGTGCAGCCAGAGTCTTTGCTTTCTATGTGCGGCACCATCTTCCCGAAGAGATCACCGGGAAGATAGTGCCCCTTCCACTGGCTACAGCACAGGTATACTGGGGTGGGGTAGCAAACTGGGGGCCCCAATGGGCCCCTCCAGCAGTCCCTCTACCAAAACACGTCTTTTGGTGGTTTTGCGGTGTTGTTATAACTACATGGTGACGATACTGTAGCACAGAGATTTTCAACCATTTACAACTCACGTCACACAGAACAAGATTTAAATATTGACAAGGCACACTGAAATATAATGGTGATGCATGGTGCAGTATCGTGTCCTAGGATGTCATGTCGCAGCTTCTCCATAGGTAACGCCTGAACAGGCCCGGTGACAGGGGGGACAAAGGGGACACTTGTTCAGGGCTCCAAGTATTAAGAACAGAAATAATGGGGCCACAGTGCCAATATTGCTTTTTAAAGTGTATCCACCAACTGCTCAATTTAAGCAGGAAAACAATTAACAGGCCAACTAAACCCTCCCCCCTCCTTTTACCCCATCACTTTGTCCAGTCCCTGTGGTCCATACTGTATTGCCATTATTATGCATGTTGCTGTGCTGGCCCTTTTCTGAATGTCCCTGCCACCGCCACCGAAGAGCTGGATAGCCCAGTATGAAAACCACCTGCCGGCCTCACTGACGGTCCGAGTCAAAGGCTCCATTTTTTTTTAAAGATCCCTCTGCCAAGTTAAGGGGGGTTTGAGGGGGCCCCAGAGATATCAGTGTACTGGGCCCCGAGATTTCTGTTTCTGGCCCTGACCCTCAGGGGCGTATCTACCCCTTGGCCAGGATGGCACTTGCCAGGGGCACCATCCAGCTGTGCCAACCGTGGCTAAGGGATAGAGTTCTGCAGTCTCGAAAGGGCGCTATGGCAATCAGCGTGGGACTGACCAATTAGACGGTGAGGGAAGGATACTGAAATTGTCCCAACCCTGTTACAGTTTGAAACGCCCCTCAACTGCTGTCCACTGCTTCACTCCTAGCTCTGCCCCTTTGAAATTATTAATCCCTACCCCCCGGTAGGCGGAGTTCTCCAGGCCCATACTCAGGAGTCACCACTGCTGTACATTATGTGCCGGTTGTAGAGGCAGAGCGGGGAACATCAGAGAACGCCACAAATTACACAGTGGGCAAGGAGATGGCTGGAGACAGCTGCACAACCATGCCTTGCAAGTTCGAGAGAGCTGTTGAATTTCAGCACTTCAAGTCAGAGCCTGCCCCCTGCTGCCCAAGCAGTCCGTGACAGTTAGTGTCGAGGAGGGGGGGATTTGTGCATGGGTGCTATCAGTGTGTGTGTGGGGGGGGGGGGTGGGGGGGTGGAGGATGTGTGTGACTGTGAGGGAGCTGTCAGTGTCAGTGGGGAGAGGAGCAGGAGGGAGTTGTCAGTGTGTGGAAGTGATGAGAGTTGTCAGTACTGGGGAAATGTGTGTGTGTGTGTGTGTGTGTGTGTGTGTGTGTGTGTGTGTGTGTGTGTGTGTGTGTGTGTGTGTGTGTACTAGATTTAGGAGTGTGTGTTTGTGAGAGGTTTCAGTTGGGGAATTAGAGTTCATACAGTAATTAAATGTTTTCATATTGAGAACTACATCTCCCAGCATATACAGTGTGCTGGGGATGCTAACAAGCTTTATTTAAAAGTTTAAAAAACATTGCTTTTATGACTGCAATGGTTAAAAAGGGAGAGCTATAAATCAATTTATCAGTGAATGATCGCAGTTTGAGCTGTTACATTTTACTGAACCACCTATCCCTCCACACTCAATACCTGTCCTCAGGATACATTTACCATCCCGGCAGACGGTATACCGGCGGTCATTTGACCGATGTTGGAATCCTGACACCACTTGGGAGACTGGTGCCGGCACACAGACAGCCAACATCCCGAAGGCGAGTATTGGAGCGAGGGTTAGGACCGGGGGAGGGGGTGTTAGGGAAGGCACTAGGGGGGGGGGGGTTAGTCCTAGCTGCCACCCCCTGAGGGTAAGCCCTATCCGCCACCCCCCCAGAGGGTTAGGATTAGGATTAGGTATCATGTGACTGCTGGAATCCCGAGCGCCGGATGCCATACCCAACCCCCTTTACTTTTTCAGGCATTTCTATCTCTCCTCTCTCTATGGTGTTCCGATTGCCCACTTTCCCTTGTGCTTTTCTCTCTCTCTCCTTTGTTTAGAGCATCAGTTTCTGTAGTCCACTTTATCCTTATTTTTTCCAGTGTTTCACTATCTCTCTGATGTAATGAGGATGTATGGTCTAGAGGGATCAGTAATGCATTGTACTGTATAGAGGCGTCAGGGATGTAGCGTAGGGTATAGAGGCGTCAGGGATGTAGCGTAGGTTATAGAGGCATCAGGAATGTAGCGTAGGGAATAGAGGCATCAGGGATGTGTCACGATCCGGGTATCTGGACGCCATTTCTTACCCATCAGATGCCTCCTAAGGCTGGCTCAGCGCTCCAGGACCGGATCCCATCTGTTATCCTGATGTGTACATTCCTGTATCCTATCCTGTCACTCTGGGACGCTGTCACAGTGGACGCCATATTACACCTGGCATGGCGTCTCCGCGGCCTCCGCCGCCGTCCCTGAACTTCTGCATGCAGAGTGTCTGAGTGGCGATTACGTCGGCCGCGGCCTCCGCTGTGTCCGCGTGGTTGGATGTGCATCTGTCAGCCTGGCGCCTCCTGTCTCCGGTGGCCGGCGCCGCCATTACTGTTTTCATTGCCACATGGATTACAAACCAAACTTCCCTCCAAGTGTCTGCATGGGCGCAGCCATCTTGGATTCTGTCAGCTGATCATTTCCACCAATCTGTTCTCAGTATTGATAATCTGCATAATTGCCTAGCCAATCCCTTCCTTGCTGCAGGTATAAATACACTGTGCCTGAGCAAGGAAGGCGTCAGTGCTTTGGTTGTCAAACCTAGTTCCTGTTTGTCTCTCTCCTGTGATTGTCTTCCAGGTTCCAGCTCCTGTCTCAAGACTTCCACCATAGAGACCCGCACCAGCATTCCACCTGCGGTGTAGCCTGACTCTCCAATCCATTGTGGATTCATCTGTTTCCAGCTACAACATTACCTGCTTCCAGCTCAGCTTCCAGCAGAGTACAGCTTTCCTTAAAGGGCCGGTGTCCTTTCTACACTTTACCACTCTCCACCGGTATTATTATTTCTCCGCTCTCAAGTTCTACATTTCAGTTCATATTTCATCGCTCCCAAGTTCATTTATTATTTAACTGGTTCCAGCCAGTATCCACTCCGTGCTAACAACAGTCTGGTTCCAGCCAGTATCCACAGCAGCTGTTTTACCTTCAGCAACCCAGCTTTTCCTGGAACACCAGCTGGCACAATCCTGGGTTATCTCCATTGCTACAGTCGGGCCTGGTAAGGACTTTCCATCTAGAAGATCATAAGAACTATCTCACACTACCAGTGCCCTGTGGCTCCTGCCATCCTGTAGTACCCAGGAACTGTATTTATTATTTGCTGACTTTTACGTTTTCTTTTACTGCTGCTGTGTTGCGGATTTGTCATAATAAACATCATTGACTTTTATCCAAGTTGTCGTGGTCACGCCTTCGGGCAGTTATTATTCATGTTACTTACATGTCCAGGGGTCTGATACAACCTCCCAGGTTCCGGTACATCTCAGCCCCTACAACTGAGGCTGCCTCCCGTCAGCTCAGGCCCTCAGTTGTGACAGTAAGCACTGACCTAATGAATCCAGCCGGAGACCAGGATCAAGCGGCCAGGCCGATGCAAGAACTGGCAGCCCGACTAGAACATCAGGAGGCTGCACAGGGCCACATCATCCGCTGTCTCCAGGATCTCTCTACTCGGCTGGATGGGATTCAGACAACTCTCCGTGGATCAGGCGCATCTGGTGCGTCAACCACAGTGACTCCAGCTATAACCCCACCCACCTTACCCATTTCTGCTCCACGTCTTCATCTTCCAACGCCAGCAAAATTTGACGGATCTCCAAGATTCTGCAGGGGATTTCTCAACCAGTGTGAGATTCAGTTTGAGCTACAACCTGGCAATTTTCCCAGTGACCGTACAAAAATTGCCTACATCATCTCTCTTCTCAGTGGCTCCGCCCTTG
This sequence comes from Pseudophryne corroboree, assembly GCF_028390025.1. Lineage (NCBI taxonomy): Eukaryota > Metazoa > Chordata > Amphibia > Anura > Myobatrachidae > Pseudophryne > Pseudophryne corroboree. The sequence goes on from NW_026969290.1 coordinate 88,321, forward strand.
ACTGGGCATCACCGTTATGGGAGAGGTCCGACACCCTGCTATCTTCTTACACTGCATTCGTGTCAACATTCAGGCGCATCTTCGACGAGCCAGGCCGGGTAACCTCAGCTTCATCCGAGATTCTCCGTTTACGCCAGGGGTCACGTACTGTAGGACAATATCTGATACAGTTCCAGATCCTGGCATCCGAACTGGCATGGAACGACGAGGCCCTGTATGCTGCATTCTGGCATGGCTTATCTGAGCTTATTAAAGATGAGTTAGCTACCAGAGACTTACCTTCTAAGCAGATGAGCTAATCTCACTCTGCACGAAAGTTGATTTACGTTTCAGAGAGAGAGCAACTGAGCGTGGAAGATCATCTGCTCCAAAATCTTCTGCTCCTCCTCCTCGTCAACTGTCACCATCTAAAGATGAGCCCATGCAAATTGGCCGTTCCCGTTTAACTCCTGCTGAGCGCCGAAGACGTCTCTCTGAGTCTCTTTGTCTTTACTGTGCAGCTCCGTCTCACACCATCAATGCCTGTCCCGAACGTCCGGGAAAACTCCAAACCCTAGCTCGCCCAGGAGAGGGCCGGCTAGGAGTAATGATCTCCTCTCCATCTCCTCATGATTGTAATCTCCCAGTCTCGCTTCAAGTTGCTCAACGTTATCGGAACGTCATTGCCCTCCTTGATTCCGGAGCAGCTGGGAACTTTATTACTGAAGCCTATGTTAAACGGTGGTCCCTACCCACCGAGAGACTTCCTTCCTCCTTTTCCTTAACTGCCGTGGATGGCAGTAAAATTTTTGATACTGTTATTGCTCTAAGGACTCTACCAGTTCGTCTGAGAGTGGGAGTTCTTCATTCCGAACTTATTTCACTTTTAGTGATTCCAAGAGCCACACATCCTGTGGTCCTGGGCCTTCCATGGCTCCGTCTTCACAATCCTACAATTGATTGGACGACTACGCAAATCCTGGCATGGGGTTCCTCCTGTGCAGAGACATGTTTGTTTAAAGTATTGCCTGTCTGTTCTTCCTCCCCCAGGTCGTCTGATGTTCCACCTCCTCCATATCAAGATTTCACGGATGTGTTCAGTAAAGCTTCTGCTGATATCCTTCCTCCTCATAGAGAATGGGACTGCCCGATTGATCTCGTTCCAGGGAAGGTTCCACCTCGAGGCCGAACTTATCCGTTGTCTCTGCCTGAGACGCATTCTATGGAGGAATACATTAAAGAGAACCTAGCAAAGGGGTTCATTCGACCTTCTTCTTCCCCAGCCGGCGCAGGCTTCTTTTTTGTAAAAAAGAAAGATGGTGGTCTGCGGCCGTGCATCGACTACAGAGGTTTGAACGACATTACCATCAAGAACCGTTATCCTTTACCCCTGATTACTGAGCTCTTTGACAGAGTTAGCGGAGCTACCATCTTTACAAAGCTGGACTTGCGAGGTGCATACAATCTCATCCGGATCCGTGAGGGTGACGAGTGGAAGACCGCCTTTAACACCCGTGACGGACATTATGAGTACCTCGTCATGCCCTTCGGATTGAGCAATGCTCCAGCTGTCTTCCAGCATTTTGTCAATGAGATCTTCAGAGACATTCTATACCGTCATGTCGTGGTCTATCTAGACGATATCCTCATTTTTGCCAACGATTTAGAGGAACATCGTTTTTGGGTTAAAGAGGTTCTGTCCCGTCTCCGTGTCAATCATCTCTATTGCAAATTAGAAAAATGCGTCTTTGAAGTCAAGTCCATTCCGTTTCTAGGGTACATTGTGTCTGGTTCCGGACTAGAGATGGATCCTGAGAAACTACAAGCAATCCAAAATTGGCCGGTACCCTTAACCCTCAAAGGGGTCCAGAGGTTCTTAGGGTTCGCCAACTATTACCGAAAGTTTATACGAGACTTTTCCACCATTGTGGCACCTATTACTGCTTTCACTAAGAAGGGTGCTAACCCGTCCAAGTGGTCTGAAGAAGCCATGCAAGCATTTCATCTTTTAAAACAAAGGTTCATCTCTGCGCCTGTTCTGAAACAGCCTGACATCGACTCTCCTTTCATCTTAGAGGTGGATGCCTCCTCCGTTGGAGTAGGAGCGGTGTTATCTCAGAGGGCTAAAGATGGCCATTTACACCCTTGCAGTTTCTTCTCCCGGAAGTTCTCCCCAGCTGAGCGCAACTATGCCATTGGCGACCAGGAGTTGCTAGCCATCAAGCTCGCTCTAGAAGAGTGGAGGTATCTGTTGGAGGGAGCTTCTCATTCAATCACCATACTTACAGACCACAAGAACCTTTTATACCTGAAGGGCGCACAATGTCTCAACCCTCGTCAGGCCAGATGGGCACTTTTCTTTTCCAGGTTCGACTTTAAACTCCAGTTCTGTCCGGGCTCTCAGAATCGCAAGGCCGATGCCCTTTCCCGCTCATGGGAGCAAGAAAATGAGTCAGAGTCTTCAGACAAGCATCCTATTATAAATCCGTTGGCATTCTCCACGGTAGGGATGGACTCTACGCCCCCATCAGGGAAAAGTTTTGTGAAGCCGATGCTAAGGAAGAAGCTCATGCATTGGGCCCATGCTTCCCGTTTTGCCGGACATACAGGTATCCAAAAAACCCTGGAGTTTATCTCTAGGTCCTATTGGTGGCCAACTCTGAAAACGGACGTCTTGGAGTTTATTGCATCTTGCCCAAAGTGTGCCCAACATAAAGTATCCCGCCAGTCGCCTGCGGGGCAACTGGTTCCACTATCCGTTCCCCGTCGACCATGGACCCACTTGTCGATGGATTTCATTACAGACTTACCCATGTGCAACAAGTTCAATACCATCTGGGTGGTAGTTGACCGGTTCACCAAGATGGCACACTTCATTCCTCTCACCGGTCTTCCGTCAGCTTCCAAGTTGGCTCAAGTATTCATACAAGAGATCTTCCGACTCCACGGTCTTCCTGAAGAAATTATCTCAGATCGAGGAGTTCAATTCACAGCCAAATTCTGGCGAAGTTTATGTCAAGTCCTCCAAGTCAAGCTAAAGTTTTCCACGGCTTACCATCCTCAGACCAATGGTCAAACCGAGAGGGTGAATCAGGACTTGGAGGCCTTCCTCCGCATCTATGTGTCCTCCTCTCAAGATGACTGGGTTCAATTACTTCCCTGGGCCGAGTTCTGTCATAACAACCAGTATCATTCTTCATCTGCTTCAACACCATTCTTCACTAACTTTGGATTCCACCCTAAAGTCCCTGAGTTCCAACCGCTTCCAGCAACTTCTGTTCCCGCAGTGGATATCACCTTGCATCAGTTTGCCAATATCTGGAAGAGCGTACGATCAGCTCTGCTCAAGGCATCGTTCAGGTACAAGAAGTTTGCGGATAAGAAGCGTCGAGCAGTTCCTGCTCTCAAGGTGGGTGATCGGGTATGGTTATCCACGAAGAATTTGAGGTTAAGAGTTCCCAGTATGAAGTTTGCACCTCGCTATATCGGTCCTTTCAAGATTGAACAAGTCATCAATCCTGTTGCTTACAGACTCCAGTTGCCTCCCTTCTTAAAAATACCCAGGACATTCCATGTTTCCCTGTTGAAACCGCTGATCTTGAATCGGTTTCATTCCTCACTTCCTCCAACTCCGAAAGTCCAAACTCAACGAGGCGTTGAGTATGAAGTGGCCAAGATCCTGGACTCACGTCACCGTTACGGTCAACTACAATATCTTATTGACTGGAAGGGTTATGGTCCTGAGGAACGTTCATGGACCAATGCTTCTGATGTCCATGCTCCTGCCTTGGTCCGGAGATTCCATTCCAAGTTTCCTCAAAAGCCAAAGAAGTGTCCTGGGGCCACTCCTAAAGGGGGGGGTGCTGTCACGATCCGGGTATCTGGACGCCATTTCTTACCCATCAGATGCCTCCTAAGGCTGGCTCAGCGCTCCAGGACCGGATCCCATCTGTTATCCTGATGTGTACATTCCTGTATCCTATCCTGTCACTCTGGGACGCTGTCACAGTGGACGCCATATTACACCTGGCATGGCGTCTCCCGCGGCCTCCGCCGCCGTCCCTGAACTTCTGCATGCAGAGTGTCTGAGTGGCGATTACGTCGGCCGCGGCCTCCGCTGTGTCCACGTGGTTGGATGTGCATCTGTCAGCCTGGCGCCTCCTGTCTCCGGTGGCCGGCGCCGCCATTACTGTTTTCATTGCCACATGGATTACAAACCAAACTTCCCTCCAAGTGTCTGCATGGGCGCAGCCATCTTGGATTCTGTCAGCTGATCATTTCCACCAATCTGTTCTCAGTATTGATAATCTGCATAATTGCCTAGCCAATCCCTTCCTTGCTGCAGGTATAAATACACTGTGCCTGAGCAAGGAAGGCGTCAGTGCTTTGGTTGTCAAACCTAGTTCCTGTTTGTCTCTCTCCTGTGATTGTCTTCCAGGTTCCAGCTCCTGTCTCAAGACTTCCACCATAGAGACCCGCACCAGCATTCCACCTGCGGTGTAGCCTGACTCTCCAATCCATTGTGGATTCATCTGTTTCCAGCTACAACATTACCTGCTTCCAGCTCAGCTTCCAGCAGAGTACAGCTTTCCTTAAAGGGCCGGTGTCCTTTCTACACTTTACCACTCTCCACCGGTATTATTATTTCTCCGCTCTCAAGTTCTACATTTCAGTTCATATTTCATCGCTCCCAAGTTCATTTATTATTTAACTGGTTCCAGCCAGTATCCACTCCGTGCTAACAACAGTCTGGTTCCAGCCAGTATCCACAGCAGCTGTTTTACCTTCAGCAACCCAGCTTTTCCTGGAACACCAGCTGGCACAATCCTGGGTTATCTCCATTGCTACAGTCGGGCCTGGTAAGGACTTTCCATCTAGAAGATCATAAGAACTATCTCACACTACCAGTGCCCTGTGGCTCCTGCCATCCTGTAGTACCCAGGAACTGTATTTATTATTTGCTGACTTTTACGTTTTCTTTTACTGCTGCTGTGTTGCGGATTTGTCATAATAAACATCATTGACTTTTATCCAAGTTGTCGTGGTCACGCCTTCGGGCAGTTATTATTCATGTTACTTACATGTCCAGGGGTCTGATACAACCTCCCAGGTTCCGGTACATCTCAGCCCCTACAACTGAGGCTGCCTCCCGTCAGCTCAGGCCCTCAGTTGTGACAGGATGTAGCGTAGGGTATAGAGGCGTCAGGGATGTAGCATAGGGAATAGAGAAGTCAGGGATGTAGCGTAGGGAATAGAGGCGTCAGGGATTTAGCTTAGGGAATATAGGCATCAGGGATGTACTAGCAGGTATATAGAGGTCAGTGTACTGTATAGAGGGGTCAGTAATGCAGTGATGGTTATAGAAAGGTCAGTGATGTAGTGTAGGGTATAGAGGGGTCAGTTATGTAGTGTGGGGTAAAGAGGGGTCAGTAAAGATACTAAGCTGAAGTACTTAGAACACTTCTTGAATTAAGACACAACCTGCAAGAAAAAGTATGCAATATGGGTGAAAAGGCAAATGTCAGAGGTCTGATACAAGTGACCAGCTCCACACCTTGCACCACATAGCGTTATGTTAAACTGGGATATGTTCTTTTTTGGTGTGTGTGTGTGTATGTGTGTGTGTGTGTGTGTTTGTGTGTGTGTGTGTGTGTGTGTATGTGTGTGTGTGTGTGGGGGGGGGGTGCCAAAGGAAATTTTTGCCATTGGCTCCTTTGGTCTAGAACCAGCCCTGATCACAAAATATTTTTGCTGAGCAGACTGGACACTGATCAGCGTTGGCTCATTCTCAGCCCCCCGCCCAGCCTCTGCTGCCAACAGACTGCTATTAGCTAGTTAACCTTCTGCCTTCCCTATCTATGACACAGACTGCTGCTAATGCTACCAGAATGTTCCCAGTGGCTTCACACCAACAGTGAATCCCAGCCGATGATGTAGGGCAGCGTGTGGGGGAGGGGGTCAGTTGCTGTGGCTCCAACATGGTAACCGCCAATGGACTGCAATGCTTTATCGAAAGGGGGGGCGCCAGTCCCTTACTTTGCCAGGGGCGCTTGGACCCCTAGCTACACCTCTGTTGACCCTAACCGATACCCCTAAACTAACCATAATTCCTGCAGTAAAAATCCATGTTTCTATGTATATAGGGGGTCATTCCGAGTTGATCGCTTGCTGCCGTTGTTCGCTGCGTAGCAATCAGTTGAAAAAAAATGGCTAATCTGTGCATGCGCATGCTCCGTAATGTGCATGCGCATCGTACGGGTACAAAGTCCCTTGTGGTTTTGCACTAGTTCTAGCGATTATTCCAATCACAGAACAGGCCACAAGGAGATTGACAGAAAGAGGGCGTTTCTGGGTGTCAACTGACCGTTTTCAGGGAGTGCTTGGAAAAATGCAGGCGTGGCAGAAGAAATGCAGACGTGGCTGGGCATTCGCTGGATGGGTGTGTGACATCAAAAGCCGTCCCTCGGTTGTTAGAATCAACGCACACGAAGTGTAACTACAGTGCTGGTCTTATTTTGAAACGATTTTGCAGGCGCTCGGCTGCTCAAGTGTTCGCACTTCTCCAAAGTGAATATACACTCTCCAGTGGGCAGCGACAATGCGTTTGCATGGCTGCTAAAAACTGCTAGCGAGCAATCAACTCAGAATGACCCCCATAGTGTATTGCAAGAAAATATCTGTAAATCCAATGGTACCGTAAGTGCGGTATATACTCGCACTTCTTTGCGGGGTGAGAACATCTCCCCTAAGTGAAGTCAGCCCTATGAATAGAGTTTGTGTGATCCCTGTGCAGCAGTCACAGAAAGGGTTCATCTCTGCAGTTTGTCACTCAAATTACATTGCTGCATTTTTTCTAGAAGTGGATCTGAGAGCTGTTACCCGCAGACCAGCTACAATAATTATCCTGGGTACTCACTAGACCAGTGGTTCTCAAACTGCACCCTGGGGTGCCTCAGGACACTTGCAGGGGTGCCTTGGATTGGTGGTCCAGGACCAATTCAAAATATTTATAGTTAGTGTTATAGGCAAAACCAGTGCTGTTGGCTGGCAATCATAACATATGTGCACAAGCAGAAGCAAATCCTGTCCCCTACCAAAGGGCCAGTGCTAGGGTGTTTGGCGCCTCCCTGCAAACTATTAATTTGGGCCCTCTCTCCAATACTTAATAAAGGGACAGTGCGCTCCTTAAAAAAAGAAGGTGTGGTATCACAAGGAAGGGGCATGGCCACACAATAGCACCCCAAATCAAAATACGCCACACAGTAGCACTATCTTATTGTCATTACACCGCATGTAATAATAATAATAATAATAATAATAATACCCACAGTCGCAGTGCCCTTTATACACATAACCACCATATCAGTGCAGCTTACACACATAATGCCAACAGTAGCAGTGCCCCTTCTACACATGCCCACGGTGGCAAATATCAACCTGGTTTTGCCATGTAAAGGATTGCCACTTTAAAAAACAAACAATAAAAAAAAAAAACAGGAAAAAACACAAAATCTCTCACTTTCTGATTCTCACACCCTATTACATTCCTCCCTATATATTTAAATGTTTCTATTACTGTATGTTCCCTCTTCCCTTCTCCAAACTATACACATCAACATTTTTTAGTATTTCCAGGTAAGTTTTGTGATGTAGGCCATGCACAATTTTAGTTGCCCTAATGTATTTACAGCCTTCTGGAGATATGGCTTCTGGAACTGAACACAGGATTCTAAATGTGGCTGTACCAAGGACCTATACAGTGGCATTACAGGTTGAGTATCCCTTATCCAAAATGCTTGGGACCAGAGGAATTTTGGATATCGGATTTTTCTGTATTTTGGAATAATTGCATACCATAACGAGATATTATGGTGATGGGACCTAAATCTAAGCACAGAATGCATTTATGTTTCATATACACCTTATACACACAGCCTGAAGGTCATTTTAGACAATATTTTTTATAACTTTGTGCATTAAACAAAGTGTGTGTACATTCACAGAATTCATTCATGTGTCATATACACCTTATACACACAGTCTGAAGTTCATTTAATACAATATTTTTAATAACTTTGAGTATTAAACAAAGTTTGTGTACACTGAGCCATCAAAAAACAAAGGTTTCACTATCTCAGTCTCACTCAAAAAAGTCCGTATTTCGGAATATTCCGTATTTCGGAATATTTGCATATGGGATACTCAACCTGTATTACTTTTTTCTGCTACTGGTTCTTTAACCTATGCAAACAAGCATCTGACTTGCCTTTCCTATTGCTTTGTTACATTGCTCACCTGAAATAGTAATACTTAGATAGCTTTCCTCTTGCCATTATAATGCCCTTAATATTATAGTTAGCCTTTGCATTTTTGAGACGTGTATGATTTTGCATTTTTTGGCATTAAATGTTGCCATGTTCTTGACCATTCCTCTAGTCCAGGGGCAGAACTGCCAGAGACAACGGAGTCAGTTGCCGCCGGGCTCCAGCCCTGAAGGGGCTCCAGCCCTAAAGGGGCTTCCTCCATTGCCCCCCGGCTGTTACGTGCCCTTCCTACTAAATAGACAAAGGCGCTACCAGCAGGGTCTCGCAGTTTGTACATTCCATGCCGTAAAACCCTTCTTTCAACCTTTTTCAAGACCCAGCCCAGCAGCCTCGCCGCTGCCACCACCGCTAGCTGCAGCACTGCCAGCGGTGGGGTGCCCCTGCTTCTTCTCACACCACAGATAGCTGGGCAGCACTGCAACTGCCTGCCTGATTGCTCCGCCCCCTTCCGGCTCCCAAGCACCTCTGCTGCCCAGTGATCCAGGAGCCTGCTGCTAGGAAGAAGTGGCCGAGCTTCAGCAAGCGAGTCTGGACACTGGCGGAGGAAGCCATGATAACCAGATAATGGGGAGTGGAGAGCCAGTTCCAAGGTAATACTTTATACAGCTGGTTGAGATCCTGGTCGGTGGATATGGATTCCAAGAAAACCCTGGAGGTGCTTCCTTTCAAGGGAGACACTCTCTTTGGAGAAGACCTCAATAAGATTGTAGCTGATCTGGCTACTGCTAAAACAGCTTGCCTACCTCGTATGACTCCTACCACGCAGAAGGCTAAAAGTACTTTCCCTTGGCCCTTTCATCCCTCAGGTAAAGCGTACCCAAGGTCAGGCATACCCAAAGCAAGCTCATGCTTCCAGACCTGCCAAGCCCAGACTGAAGCAAGCCTGGGCTGCCCATCAGCCTGCTTCCAAAACGGACAAGCCTGCCGCATGACGGTGCAGGCCTCCCTCTGGGGGATCCCAGGGTGGGGGGCCCGACTTCTAGGTTTGGCATAGAAAGGTATAATTCTAAGCTAGAGAATTCTGTTTGGAGCTCACCTTGTACTTTGTGAAGAAATAATCAGCATTGTGGCTGAGCAGATACATGTAGTGTGTGGCTGCAAACTGCATGGATCTGCTGCGTTGTAATGCTGATACTTTTTTTTTGCAAAGTACCAATAGCTTCATATAATGTTCACAATTTTTATGCAGGATCAAATAGCTCAATAGGTAGGGTGTTTGATTAGAATTCAACAGGTTATAGGTTTGAATTGAATCCTGGGTATGGTAGTTTGAGATGTGTTATTTAATAAAGTATGTTGTTCTGACTGCTGGGATATCATACTAAATAAATGGAGTTGATCAAATTTTTTTTTAATTTTTTTTTAAACTAGGGACAATTTCCAGATACTTTTCTTTATAACTGAGATTGCCCCCTGGAACTTCACATCAGTTGACAACTATGCATGAGTGGGCAGTGCTTGCTCTGGATCTGCCCACCCATTTATGTGCCGTCATAAAAGAAAGCACAACTGACAGTTATCCTGGGCGTACACTACACAATTATCTGTCAGGCTATCTATCCAGTCTGGATGGGTGGAATGAAAATCTGGTAATGTATAGTAGCAAATGTCAATTAACCATTTGCTCCCAAACACTAGAAAAGTGGTCAAAAATGGTCATTACACAAATTGGTTAAACCCAAAATTTAACCAATTTGTTTAGGGGACCATGTTTGTCCATTTTCTAGTGTTTGAGAGTAAATCGTTGATGGTCATTTGCTCACATAGATAACCGGATTTCTATTCCAACCAGCCAGTGTTGGAGATATGGTCTGCCAGATTACATAATGCATGCCAGAGCCATAACTAGACTTTTTGGTGCCCTGTGACAGAGAATTATATGCCCCCCCCCCTCCCCTCCCCATTTTTGCAATATGGACAAAAGGCGCATGCCTTGTGGGGAAGGGGCATAACAAGATTGGTCTCAGAGAAAGCACATGAGATATGAAGATATATCTAGTATACTTGACACTCAATGGTTTGTGGTATTGCCGGGGTGCCCTCCTTAACTGCATATACAGTCACACATGGGGTGTTTGTGCAAATGGCATATCAGCAGTCAGCACTAACTGGTGACATGCCATTTGTAAAAGTAAGCCATGTGTGACTAATATATAAACATACTTTATTAAATAACACCTCAAACTATCATACCCAGGATTCAAATCTATAACCTGTTGAATTCTAATCAAACACCCTACCCATTGAGCTACTTGATCCTGCATCTATTCTAACCTCCAAAAACAGATTCAGTTGCATTTTCCAGCGTGTTTTGTTTGTGCCTTTGCAAATGTCTTACATCGACAAACTTATTTAGTACTATTTTGCAAATAGGGTTACATTGTCGCAACATTGTGTTCCCTAATTGCTTGATTTTTTAAATGCAACAATTGATAAAGACACCTGATAATTGCTCTGTGGAGTGTTATTTTGTGTCTACTTCTTATCTACATTTAATTCCCTACCTCTAATCAAGGCATTTTTAAATGCTGGGGGCTGCCAGGACGTGAGGCCTACCTAGACTTTAGATCGGAATTTGAATGTACTTGTGAACTAACTTAATTTCCTACTTCTAAATTCATTCCTAAATTCACTACTTACATTAATCCTGTAGTTGGGCATTTTGAGCCTTCAATTGTGGGTATTGTTTTGTGTCCAGACCAGCAGCTGGTGGTGTGCATTTGCTAGAAAGGCATCGAAGACCTCCGATATGCTGCATCTCCTGATGTGTGTCTCCCTCAAGTGGCTGTCAGCAAATGCATGCTAGACACCCCATTCCAAGCTGATTGTGACATCACGGAACATGCATCATAGAACAGGCATGCTAGAATATGGGTCTTCAACCTGCGACCCTCCAGCTGCTGTGGAACTACATATACCAGCATGCCCTGCCTCAGTTTTAGCATACCTTAATAGCAAAACTGTGGCAGGGCATGCTGGGATGTGTAGTTTCACAGCAGCTGGAGGGCCACAGGATGAAGACCCATGTGCTAGAGCCAAGCCGCAGGTACATTGAATGCTAGCAAGCTGAATGTTTAAATCCTTTTTGTTCCGCAGCATTCCAATGCAGAAGATTCCATGGAACCAGAGATTATTCCATTGAGAAGGACATGCTGCCTGGATGACTGCACTGTGCAAATTAAATCACGGAGCCAGTTGGCTTGTGGGTGGCTCTGGTGACTGGGTGGTTGGGTGGGCGGTGTGTCAGAGGTGGAGCACATGCAAATGAATGTGTATCATCCTGCTAGTGAGAGTGAAAACTCATGCAGGAGTGTGCCTGCTTGTCAGTGGGTTATGCACCTTGCCAGGCGTCAAATCTACATGGAGCAGCTGGAGGGGACAAGAGCAGGTTTGCAAAATATAGATAGAAGAGCATATATGCTGGCGCATTCTCCATGATTGTGTCAGCTTATGTTTTGGTGCACTGCACTTTCCTCCACTAAGTTTTAGCCATTTTGGTTAAACGCAAGTGTAGTTGCTTCCCGCCCTTTTGGCTGTGATCTTGTATCGTGGTTGAAGAGTCTGCTGGAGGGATTGTTTTCTTCATTGACAAGAGACTGAAGATATTACAGGATGGACGGCTTGGGAACACTATCTGTTTTTCAGTTGTGGAAGAGTTGAAAGACAGCTTTTCCTTGCCAATATCTCTCTTTTGCAAAGAGCTACGCATTGGAAAATTCAGGGCTATACCGTGTAGATGAAGCACTAACAGGAGGCTTTAAAATTTTCATTCTAGTTTCCTTCGTTTGGGAGAAAAATGCAAAGGTACAAGACAGCTTTTCCTTGCCAATATCTCTCTTTTGCAAAGAGCTGCACATTGGAAAATTCAGGGCTATGCCGTGTAGATGATGGCCTAACAGGAGGCTTTAAAATTTTCTTTCTAGTGTCCTTCGTTTGGGAGAAAAATGCAAAGGTACAAGACAGCTTTTCCTTGCCAATATCTCTCTTTTGCAAAGAGCTACGCATTGGAAAATTCAGGGCTATGCCGTGTAGATGATGGCCTAACAGGAGGCTTTAAAATTTTCTTTCTAGTGTCCTTCGTTTGGGAGAAAAATGCAAAGGTACAAGACAGCTTTTCCTTGCCAATATCTCTCTTTTGCAAAGAGCTACGCATTGGAAAATTCAGGGCTATACCGTGTAGATGAAGCACTAACAGGAGGCTTTAAAATTTTCATTCTAGTGTCCTTCGTTTGGGAGAAAAATGCAAAGGTAGCTTGTGCCATCGCCACTCTGCTCCTTGTGCCGCCTTGGCGGTTTACATGAGCCACTGCGGTGACGTTGTCTGACTGGATCAGAACCGGTTGGTCGCAAAGTAAGGTCTCCGCTTGACGTAGGGCATTGTATATGGCCCCTAGTTTCAGGATGTTGATGTGAAGACAAGTCTCTTGACTTGACCAAAGACCTTGGAAATTTCTTCCCTGTGTGACTGCTCCCCAACCTTGGAGGCTTGCATCTGTGGTCACCAGGATCCAGTCCTGAATGCCGAATCTGCGTCACTCGAGAAGGTGAGCACTCTGCAGCCACCACAGGAGTGATACCCTGACCCTGGGGGACAGGGTGATCAACCAATGCATCTGTAAATGTGACCCAGACCACTTGTCCAGTAGGTCCCATTGGAAAGTCCTCGCATGGAACCTGCCGAATGGAATGGCTTTGTATGATGCCACCATCTTTCCCAGGACTCGAGTGCAGTGATGCACTGACACAAGTTTTGGTTTCAATAGGTTCCTGACAAGAGTCATGAGTTCCTGGGCCTTTTCTATCGGGAGATAAACCCTCTTCTGGTCTGTGTCCAGAATCATGCCCAAGAAAGACAGACGAGTCGTAGGAACCAACTGCGACTTTGGGATATTGAAAATCCAGCCGTGTTGCTGTAACACTTTCAGTGAAAGTGATACGCTGTTCAGCAACTGCTCTCTTGATCTCGCTTTTATGAGATCGCTCAAGTACGGGATAATTGTGACACATTGCTTGCGCAGGAGAACCATCATTTCCACCATTACCTTGGTGAAAATTCTCTGGGCCGTGGAGAGACCAAACAGCAACGTCTGAAATTGGCAATGACAGTCCTGTACCGCAAATCTGAGGTACGACTGATGAGATGGATAAATTTGGACATGAAGGTATGCATCCTGTACACAAATGCGGACAACAGGTGTCAAGCCGTGTGTTGCCTTTGTCAAGCTGTAATAAGTAGGGGTAAGGACGTTAACCACCTCAGAACATCCTCCCTTATACGTCACCTGCAGCACATTAATCATAAGTCAGTGACAAGTTCAAAAACTTTGGATGACAGCGGAAGCAGTCCACTGACCACTAAATCCCTTCCTCTTGTAACCAAGCTCCTGCAAACCACACCACCAACTCCCTCAGTGTCAATTTCCTCCTTAGACAGGAGAGCCAATAGTCCTGCAGGCCATGTCACTGGCAAGTCTGACGAGTCCTCTCCTGCCTGGGATTCCTCCGATGCATCCTTGAGTGTAACGCCTACTGCTGCTGGCGCTGCTGTTGTTGCTGCTGGGAGTCGATCGTCATCCCAGAGGGGAAGTCGGAAGACCACTTGTACTACTTCCAGTAGGCAATTGACTGTCCAACAGTCCTTTGCGAGGAAGATGAAATATCACAGCAGTCATCCTGCTGCAAAGCGGATAACTCAGGTCTTGTCAGCCTGGGTGGTGAGAAACGTGGTTCCGGTATCCATCGTTAATTCAGAGGCAACTAGAGACTTGATTGAGGTACTGTGTCCCCGGTACCAAATGCCATCTAGGTTCCATTTCTCTAGGCAGGCGATACCGAAAATGTACACAGACCTCAGAAAAAGAGTCACCAGTGTCCTAAAAAATGCAGTTGTACCCAATGTCCACTAGTCCACATGTCCGTGGTTAAGTGGAGCAGGGCAGACTCAGGACTATATGACTGTGACAGCCCACTGGGTAGATGTATTGCCTCCCGCAGCAAGAACAGCAGCGGCGGCACCAGTAGCAGCATCTCGCAAATGCCAACTCGTTCCTAGGCAGGCTACGCTTTGTATCACCGCTTTCCATAAGAGGCACACAGCTGACAACCTCTTACGGAAACTGAGGAACATCATCGCAGAATGGCTTACCCCAATTTGACTCTCCTGGGGATTTGTGACATCGGACAACGCCACCAATATTGTGCGTGCATTACATCTGGGCAAATTCCAGCACGTCCCATGTTTTGCACATACATTGAATTTGGTGGTGCAGAATTATTTAAAAAACGACAGGGGCGTGCAATAGATGCTGTCGGTGGCCCGAAGAATTGCGGGCCACTTTCTGCATTCAGCCACCGCGTGCCGAAGACTGGAGCACCACCAAACATTCCTGAACCTGCCCTGCCATCCTCTGAAGCAAGAGGTGGTAACGAGGTGGAATTCAACCCTCTATATGCTTCAGAGGATGGAGGAGCAGCAAAAGGCCATTCAAGCCTATACATCTACCCACGATATAGGCAAAGGAGGGGGAATGCACCTGACTCAAGCGCAGTGGAGAATGATTTCAACGTTGTGCAAGGTTCTGCAATCCTTTGAACTTGCCACACGTGAAGTCAGTTCAGACACTGCCAGCCTGAGTCAGGTCATTCCCCTCATCAGGCTTTTGCAGAAGAAGCTGGAGACATTGAAGGAGGAGCTAAAACAGAGCGATTCCGCTAGGCATGTGGGACTTGTGGATGGAGCCCTTAATTCGCTTAACCAGGATTCAATCTGTTGAAATCAGAGCAATAAATTTTGGCCACCGTGCTCGATCCTAGATTTAAAACCTACATTGTATCTCTCTTTCCTGCAGACACAAGTCTGCAGAGGTTCAAAGACCTGCTGGTGAGAAAATTGTCAAGTCAAGCGGAACGTGACCCGTCAACAGCTCCTCCTTCACATTCTCCCGCAACTGGGGGTGCGAGGAAAAGGCTAAGAATTCCGAGCCCACCCGCTGGCGGTGATGCAGGGCAGTCTGGAGTGAGTGCTGACATCTGGTCCGGACTGAAGGACCTGGCAACGATTACTGACATGTCGTCTACTGTCACTGCATATGATTCTGTCACCTTTGAAAGAATGGTGGAGGATTATATGAGTGACCGCATCCAGGTAGGCACGTCAGACAGTCCGTATGTATACTGGCAGGAAAAAGAGGCAATTTGGAGGCCCTTGCACAAACTGGCTTTATTCTACCTAAGTTGCCCTCCCTCCAGTGTGTACTCCAAAAGAGTGTTTAGTGCAGCCGCTCACCTTGTCAGCAATCGGCGTACGAGGTTACTTCCAGAAAATGTGGAGAAGATGATGATCATCAAAATGAATTATAATCAATTCCTCCGTGGAGACATTCACCAGCAATTGCCTCCAGAAAGTACACAGGGATCTGAGATGGTGGATTCCAGTGGGGACGAATTAATAATCTGTGAGGAGGGCGATGTACACAGTGAAAGGGGTGAGGAATCGGAGGATGATGAGGTGGACATCTTGCCTCTGTTGAGCCAGTTTGTGCAAGGAGAGATTGATTGCTTCTTTTTTGGTGGGGGTCCAAACCAACCAGTCATTTCAGTCAGCCGTGTGGCAGACCCTGTTGCTGAAATGATGGGTTCGTCAATGTTTTTCTTTTCAATCTAAGCCCCTGCAGTTTTCTGTAAGAATCTGCTTCGCTATGATGATCAACAAGTCACAAGGGCAAACACTCAGGGCTGGAGGCGTAGATCTTAGGACCAGCTGCTACAAGGATGGCAAAGGTGTCACTATCATTTGTGACACCCAGAGAGGCAGCGAGGGAGATTGTAATGCAGTGCGCGCAGATAAGCAGCGCAATGGTAAAATGGAGGCATGGTCTCATAGGTAGGGGTGTGGCCTGTTGGCCTGAATCTCCATTTTGTTGCTCCGGGTATCCCGGGGGTTGAGTGCTGCACCCGGGGACTAGTGTGTGAGTGGTGCTGGCTCCTGCACAGTGACAGAAACTGGGTGTTGCACGTAATGTCACAGTGAAACACCCATATTCTGTCACTGAAGAGGAGCCGGCACTTTGGTGTCACCCCCCTTGGCGGGTGACACTCGGGTGTGGGCCGCAACCCCGTTGTGATGCCACTGACCCATGGGAAGCTTTACGTGGCTTACCCATGTGTTAGTAGCCCCAAGCATCTTTTGTGTTAGTCCCTGAAGAAAAACTTCAAATATTTACAAATAAATTTTGTAATCAATGGGCCTAATTCAGTAAGGATTGCAAATTCTGCTAAGTAACAGAATTTGCAATCCTTTGGTTCGCATGCTGGGGCCACCCAGCATGCCGCCTCCCTTCTTGACCATGCTGAAATTGCAGTCGCAGTGCAGTTCAGCGTGATCATAAAAAATGGGTTAGCCTCCTGTTGGTGCAGACTGTATGTGTGCGCAGGAAGCCGCCACCATTTTTGTGATCGCAGCTGCTGCATGTGATGTCATGCAACCGCTCTGACCACGCCTCCTGTTTCTCCGTTGCCGACCCCATTTTGAAGCCCTGCCCACGCACCGCTCCATCTCCGACTTGGAAATGGAGTGTTGCTGACCCCCCCCCCCCCCAGCACCGATTGACAGTCAGAGGCGATCGCATTAACTGCGGGGTGCCGCAGAAAATGCAGGCGCATGCGTATGCTCTTAGCAATTTTTGCAGTTGGACTGCTTATTGCGATTGCAATCCAACCTGAATCAGGCTCTATTACCTATCACAATGCACTGCGGGTAGTACAAAATGGGGTTAATATAAGAGAAAACCCCCCAGAGCTGTGCTCCTTAACTGTCCCTGGTGGCTAGTGGAGCAGCTGCCCAGTAATCAGTGTCCACGCCAGTGCGCACATGGCCCGCCCCCTACAGCCACGCTGGATCACGGTATAGTGTGGGCACAGAAGTCCCTTACCTCCCTTTCATCAGCGGCCTCGTGATCCCGGAGGGCGGTGTGTGTGTGACTGACCTTAGGAAGAAACCGGAGCCTCCGCTGCAGTGACCCAGCAACCAGGGCGCGGGAGTATACTGCGCCGCTGGGAGTGATGGAGCTGCAGTAAAGATGTCTATTAGACCTAGCCTGCTGCAGCCCTTGTAGATTCTTATAAAAAAAAGTTCTTCTTTTCTTGTCAAAATTAATAGCTAAGAATAGGCTGCCTGAGGCAGCCCCCTCTTAAGTGGCCTGCTACTGAAGGCACCAACTACAAACTGAGCTCCCTGTTCATGGAAGCGAGGTTATAGAGGAGGGGGCGCTGAGCATCTTGGGAACAGTCAAAAGCTTTGAGCCTGTTGGTGCCTCAGATCAAGATCCTACTCTACACCCCAATGTGAATCCTTGTGGAGTCCAGTGTACCCCACAGAAGAAATGAATGTGTCACACCCATTGGCAGCAACATTAGAATAGCTGCTGATGGGCACAATTGAGAAAGGAAGGGGGGAAAACATTTGAATCCAGCACATATATGTAATTTAAATATGTAATTTGTACCTTCCTACTTTAAAATGTAATGGATGAACCTCACCCTGTGAGAACTATCTTCATGATCAAGAGATCTCATACGCAAGAAAAGCATGTGCTGGGATAGGGCTGTGGAGGGCGGCTGCTCGGGCACACACCCGTCAAGTTAAGGAGATTAAACTGAGGAAGCACAAGGGAACTGCAGGGAGACCACATATTTTCAGATGAACATGAGAGGGCGGAAGGCTGCCTAATACTGAAGCACCCTCAAACATCAAACCATATGCAACAACTAGTACAAGCATTCCTGGGGAAAGGTCTGCAGCAGACGGATTTGCATACGGTGATGTCATCCAAGCAATGGGCATAGTTGGCTGCAACCCTCGTCTGCATATGAAAATGGTCACGCAGGGCATGGCGGCCTTTGTGGGGTTGCGCTTGGATGACCCCTAGATCGCTTTATACACCCCCATCAGTGTGGGGCTCATGTTGGCCATGCCCAAGCCCCTGAAGCATTCAAGCTGATTTCTTGCAGCAGCTGGACCCAGTAACAGCTCCAGAGTTGCTCTACAAGACAAGTAAAAGGGTGTGAGCCCTGCAGCACCACCTGTAGTTTGCATACACACATATATAGGACAGCATCTCTTATATGCCCCAGGGGCAATAAAATAGTAGCCTTATCTAGGGTATCCGTCCATGCCGCTACAGCACTACACACCCAGGCCGACGCAATTGCCGGTCTGAGTAAGGTACCTGAATGTGTATAAATGGACTTCAGGGTAATCTCCTGTTTGCGGTCAGCAGACTCTTTGAGGGTAGCCGTATCCTGGGACGGGAGGGCTACCTTCTTGGATACGCGTGTTAATGCTTTGTCCACCCAAGGGGAGGATTCCCATCGTAACCTATCCGTTGATGGGAAAGGGGAATCCTTTTGGAAATCTGCAGGAGATTCCCAAGCTTTTTCACATAACTCGTTCAGCTCGTGTGAGGGGGGAAAGGTTACCTCAGGCTTCTTTCCCTTGTACATATGTACCCTCTTGTCAGGGATAGGGGGCTCCTCTGTGATGTGCAAAACATCTTTTATTGCCATAATCATATATCAAATGTATTTTGCCAATTTTGGCTGTAACTTTGCATCATCGTAATCGACACTGGAGTCAGAATCCGTGTCGGTATCTGTGTCAACAATCTGGATAGTGGGCGCTTATGAGACCCTGACAGTCCCTGCGACATAGGATTAGGCATTGGTTGAGACCCTGACTGTCCCAAAGCTTCTGCCTTGTCTAATCTTTTGTGCAATGAGTTTACACTAGCATTTAAAACATTCCACATATCCATCCAATCAGGTGTCGGCGGAGACACCACGTTCATTTGCTCCCGCTCCTCTCTAATATAGCCTTCTTCCTCAGACATGTCGACACACGCGTACCGACACACCACACACACAGGGAATACTTTTACTGAAGACATTTCCCCCACAAGGCCCTTTGGAGAGACAGAGAGAGAGTATGCCAGCACATACCCCAGCGCTATATAACCCAGGAATAGCACAGTAACTTAATGTTTGAACAATCGGTGAGGGGGAACATCTTGAAACCCCAGTTTGTACCCTTGGGACACTATTTGTAAAACACACGAGTCCATGTCCGAATGAATCCAGAACTGACTGAAGAGTTTTAGACATGCCCCCACTGGTGCGGGCTCCTGCAAGAGAGCCCCAGCGTCATGCAGTGGATTTGGCAGAAGCAGAGGATGATCTCTGCTCCTGCGATCTTGAAGAGGATGCAGACCTCTTCTCTCTTCTCCTTCCTCTACCTGCAAAGAAAGGGGAATCTTAACTTCTTGCATATCTATTGGGCCGAAATGACTGCATCAGATAATGATGCGTCTTCATCCGTTGGGAGGGAACATAGGGCAAGAAGGTTGACTTACCTGCGGGAGCTGCCGAGATCAAATTAACTAGGCAGTCACCAAACAAGGCTTCACCTTCATAGGGAAGAGACTCCCTTTCTTCTTGGAGTCAGCATCAGCATTCTCTTGGTGAATCCACAATGCCCTCCTATCCGACACTGCCATGAAATTGGCCCGTGAACTCAAGAGTCCTATATCCCTTGCAGTCTCACGTAAGTATGCTGCAGTGTCCTTGATATGATACAACGTAAGGAGTATCCCATCTCTCCAGGGTATCTATATCGGATGACAAGGTATTCGACCAATTCTTGAATACTACTACTCACCCATGCACATGTAATGGCAGGTCTAAGTAATGTACCCGTGGTTACATAACTAGAAATAATGTAGCTTCCTGCATACGATCCGCTGGATTTGTGACAGGGCCCCGTGCAGAACAGGGGGTGACTCCCACTTTATTCTGTCCGCGGCGGGAAATGAATAAACAACCAGAATCCTTTTGGGGATTTGAAACCATCTTGTCGAGCTGGCCCAGACTTTCTCAAACAGAGATGGAGGAACGTTACATCAGCTTTCATTATATATCTATATATACATACATATAGACCCCTTTGTCAGGAACAGCAGGGTCTTCAGTGATTTTAATATGTCCTTAATATCCACAATCATGTACTGAATGCTCCTTGCCAATATTGGATCTAATCAGGAAACATTATGGTCGACATAAGTATCAGTATCCGTGTCAGTATCAGTGTGTAGTAACTGGGCAAAATAACATTTTTGCGACCCAGCGGGGCCTGAGGGAAAAGAAACATAGCCATGAATATCACATCTATTCTCTAAGTCTGTGTCTGGGACACAGATTTATCCAACCTTACTCTGATATTACTGAAACTTTTACCCAGTCAGTTATTGGTGGTGCCAACAGGGCCACCATCATATGTCTGCATTCCTAATATAGTTTCCTCTTGGGAAAAACATTCAGCCACCGACATGTTGACACACATATACCAAGTACCCACAGACACACCGGCTTATGGGGGACAGACCGTCAGTAAATCTGTCAGAGGGACACAGAGGATTTTTCAGCTCACAATCCAGCGCCAAAAGTACACAGTCTGGGAAATAATAAACTCTATAGTGATAGACTTGTAATGCTCTAAAGATGTTCTGGTGAGGTGAGGAAGAAGCCCCGCCGCTGTAATGGCGCGTATCTGTCCCGCTCAGAAATAATTAATTACGCTAGCGGGGTAAGGACAGTGCCCAGGCACTAATGTCCACTTTTTCCAGCCTTTTGTGAGGAATTTATGCTGCCCAGGGTGCCCCCCCCCCCGTGCCCTGCACCCTGCAGTGCCTGTGTTTGTGTGGGAGCATGGCGCGCAGCGTTCCGCTCGCTGCTCGGTACCTCAGAATGCCGTCACTGAAGAAGAAGTCTTCTGTTCTTCTGCTACTCACCTGTCTTCTGGCTCTGTAAGGGGGTGACGGCAGGCTGCGGGAGTGTGCATCTAGGCGTACCCAGCGATCAGCACCCTCAGGAGCTAATGGTGTCCTGTCAGCCTGAAGCAGAGCCATTGAACTCACTAGAAGTTGGTCATACTTCTCTCCCCTAAGTCCCACGAAGCAGGGAGACTGTTGCCAGCAGCCTCCCTGAAAATAAAAAAAACTAACAAGTCTTTTCAGAGAAACTCAGTAGAGCTCCCCTGTAGTGCATCCAGTATCACTGCGCACAATACTAAAACTGGAGTCTGGAGGAGGGGCATAGAGGGAGGAGACAGTTCACACCCTTTGAAAGTCTTAAAGTGCCCATGTCTCCTGCGGATCCCGTCTATACCCCATGGTTCTTAATGTGACCCCAGCATCCTCTAGGACGTATGAGAAAACAAATAACGCACACACGAGGAGGAGAGAACTAAGGAAGCTATAAGGAGAAGAGGGGAGGGAGGGGGGGTTGAAAGGTAAGGTAGTAAAGGCATATTGGATAAACTACAACCTTATACATATTCATTAATGTACCAGTAGTTAGAAGTAGAAGAGCTCTAACAGAAACCACAAAGCTTATCTAAAGCCACACCACACTGGATATGCCCAATCCATTTGATTTTTGAAGCAAAGCAGTATTGGACTTTGTTAATACATGGATGGGAGACTGCTTGGTAGTATCAGATTCTTTAGGTGTTTTTAAACTACCAACACCATTTTCTTGGTACATTTAATTTTTACATGTATTCTTTTATGTACCAGAAGTTAGAAGTAGAAGAGCTGTAACAGAAACCACCAGCTCATCTACAGCCACAGCACACTGGATTTGCCCAATCTCTCCTGATCATGGAAGCTGAGCAGTGTTGGTCCTGGTTTTAGTACTTGGATGGGAGACCACCAGGAAATACCAGGAGCTGTGTGTATTTTTACAATACTAACACCGTTCTCTTGATGCATTCCATTTTGAAACATTGGGGCAGATCTATTAAGCCTGGTGAACTGATAAAGTGCAAGGTGATAAAGTACCAGCCAGTCAGCTCCTAACTGTCATTTTTCAAACCCAGCCTGTGACATGGCAATTAGGAGCTGATTGGCTGGTACTTTATCACCATGCAAATTATCATTTCACCAGGTTTAATAAATCGGCTGCTTACTCATTTATGTACGAGTAGTTAGAAGTAGAAGAACTCTAACAGAAACCACTAAGCTCATCTACAGCCACACCACACTGTATATGCCCAATATCACCTGATTTTAGGCCTGGTTTGTTCTTGGATGTGAGACCACCTGGGAATACCAGGTGCTGTAGGTAGTTTTATACTACCAACACCGTTCTCTTGATGCATTCCATTTTGAAACATTGGGGCAGATCTATTAAGCCTGGTGAACTGATAAAGTGCAAGGTGATAAAGTACCAGCCAGTCAGCTCCTAACTGTCATTTTTCAAACCCAGCCTGTGACATGGCAATTAGGAGCTGATTGGCTGGTACTTTATCACCATGCAAATTATCATTTCACCAGGTTTAATAAATCGGCTGCTTACTCATTTATGTACGAGTAGTCAGAAGTAGAAGAACTCTAACAGAAACCACTAAGCTCATCTACAGCCACACCACACTGTATATGCCCAATATCACCTGATTTTAGGCCTGGTTTGTTCTTGGATGTGAGACCACCTGGGAATACCAGGTGCTGTAGGTAGTTTTATACTACCAACACCGTTCTCTTGATGCATTATATTTTGAAACTTATTCATTGATGTACCAGTAGTTAGAAGTAGAAGTTAGAAACAGCAAAAATCATCTACAGCCGCATCACACTGGATATGTCCAATCTCATCTGATGTTGGAAGCTAAGCAGTGTTGTGCCTGGTTAGTTTTTGGATTTCAGGTCCTGCCTTCTGGTTTGGCCATGGCACCTCGGAAATTCACCAAGGTCATGGCCGTGATGACGACCCTTCACCATCGGTGGACCAGGGAGGAATCTCTCCTCCCGATAAACATTCTGGAATTGCAGGCAGTGTTCAATTCATTGACACTGGCCCTGCCTCTAGTACAGAACAGGCCTGTTCAAGTACAATCGGACAACGACACCACGGTAGTGTACACAAATCATCAAGGCGGCACTCGAAATTGCATGGCAAAGCTGGAAGTATCAAAAATCCTCAGTTGGGTAGAACGTCATCTGCCAGCAATATCGGCAGTGTTCATTCCCGGAGTCCTCAACTGGGAAGCGGATTTCCTCAGTCGTCAGTACGTTCACGCTGGAGAGTGGAGAGGCCGCAGCAGAAATGTCTGCACTGGTGTCAGTAGGTGACTGAGGCAGGGATGACTGGGAGATAGTGGGTGACTGAAGCATGTATGACTGGGAGATAGTGGGTGACTGAGGCCGGGGTGACTGGGAAATAGTCAGTGACTAAGGCAGGGGTGATAGGGATATAGTGGATGACTGTGGCAGGGGTGACAGGGACAGTAGGAGACTGAGGCAGGGGTGACAGGGATAGTGGGTGACTGAGGCAGGGGTGATAGGGTGACAGTGGGTGACTGAGGCAGAGGTGACAGGGATAGTGGGTGACTGAGGTAGGGGTGATATGGAGATAGTGGTTGACTGAGGCAGGGGTGACAGAGATAGTGGGTGACTAAAGCAGGGGTGACTGGTATAGTGGGTGACTGAGGCAGGGGTCGCAGGTATAGTGGTTAACTGAGGCAGCGGTGACTGGGAGATAGTGGGTAACTGGGGCAGGGGTGACAGGGAAAGTGTGTGACTCAGGCAGGGGTGATAGGGAGATAGTGGGCAGCAGATCACTGCCTCGCTGACAGCAGCACATCCCTGCTTCACTGACAGCAGCACATCCCTGCCTCATTGACAGCAGCACATACCTGCCTCACTTATAGCAGCACATCCCTGCCTCACTGGCAGCAGCAGATCCCTGCCTCACTGGCAGCAGCAGATCACTGCTTCACTGACAGCAGCACATCCCTGCCTCACTGGCAGCAGCAGATCCCTGCCTTACTGACAGCTGTATATAGGGCCTAATTCAGACCTGATCTCTGCTGTGCATATTCACACAACAGGAGATCAGGTCTGAAGTGTGTGTGTGTGTGCTGGTGCCGCAGTGCGATCAGCATCTCTGCCCAGTGAGCGCCTCTGCCAACACATACTTATCTTGCATATGAGATCTCTTGATCATGAAGATAGTTCTCACAGGGTGAGGTTCATCCATTACATTTTAAAGTAGGAAGGTACAAATTACATATTCAAATTACATATATGTGCTGGATTCAAATGTTTTCCCCCCTTCCTTTCTCAATTGTGCCCATCAGCAGCTATTCTAATGTTGCTGCCAATGGGTGTGACACATTCATTTCTTCTGTGGGGTACACTGGACTCCACAAGGATTCACATTGGGGTGTAGAGTAGGATCTTGATCTGAGGCACCAACAGGCTCAAAGCTTTTGACTGTTCCCAAGATGCTCAGCGCCCCCTGCTCTATAACCTCGCTTCCATGAACAGGGAGCTCAGTTTGTAGTTGGTGCCTTCAGTAGCAGGACACTTAACAGGGGGCTGCCTCAGGCAGCCTATACTTAGCTATTAATTTTGACAAGAAAAGAAGAACTTTTTTTATAAGAATGTACAAGGGCTGCAGCAGGCTAGGTCTAATAGACATCTTTACTGCAGCTCCATCACTCCCAGCGGCGCAGTATACTCCCGTGCCCTGGTTGCTGGGTCACTGCAGCGGAGGCTCCGGTTTCTTCCTAAGGTCAGTCACACACACACCGCCCTCCGGGATCACGAGGCCGCTGATGAAAGGGAGGTAAGGGGCTTCTGTGCCCACACTATACCGTGATCCAGCGTGGCAGTAGGGGGCGGGCCGTGTGCGCACTGGCGTGGACACTGATTACTGGGCAGCCGCTCCACTAGCCACCAGGGACAGTTAAGGAGCACAGCTCTGGGGGGTTTTCTCCTATATTAACCCCATTTTGTACTACCTGCAGTGCATTGTGATAGGTAATAGAGCCTGATTCAGGTTGGATTGCAATCACAATAAGCAATCCAACTGCAAAAATTGCTAAGAGCATACGCATGCGCCTGCATTTTCTGTGACTGTCAATCGGTGCGGGAGGGGGGGTGGTCAGCAACACTCCATTTCAAAGTCGGAGATGGAGCGGTGCGGGGGCAGGGCTTCAACGGAGAAACAGGAGGCGTGGTCAGAGCGGCTGCATGACATCACATGCAGCCGTTGCGATCACAAAAATGGTGGCGGCTTCCTGCGCACACGTACAGTCTGCACCAACAGGAGGCTAACCCATTTTTTATGATCACGCTGAACTGCACTGAGACTGCAATTTCAGCGTGGTCAAGAAGGGAGGCGGCATGCTGGGTGGCCATGCCCTGTGATGGATGGCCCCAGCATGCGAACCAAAGGATTGCAAATTCTGTTACTTAGCAGAATTTGCAATCCTTACTGAATTAGGCCATTGATTACAAAATTGTAAACAATATTTGAAGTTTTTCTTCAGGGACTAACACAAAAGATGCTTGGGGCTACTAACACATGGGTAAGCCACGTAAAGCTTCCCATGGGTCAGTGGCATCACAACGGGGTTGCGGCACACACCCGAGTGTCACCCGCCAAGTGGGGTGACACCAAAGTGCCGGCTCTTCTTCAGTCACAGAATATGGGTGTTTCACTGTGACATTACGTGCAACACCCAGTTTCTGTCACTGTGCAGGAGCCAGCACCACTCACACACTAGTCCCCGGGTACAGCCCCCAACCCCCGGGATACCCGCAGCAACAAAATGGTGATTCAGGCCACGCCCCTACCTATGAGACCATGCCTCCTTTTTACCATTGCGCTGCTTATCTGCGCGCACTGCATTACAATCTCCCTCGCCGCCTCTCTGGGTGTCACCAGTGATAGTGACACCTCTGCCATGCTTGTAGCAGCTGGTCCTAAGATCTACGCCTCCAGCCCTGAGTGTTTTCCCTTGTGACTTGTTGATCATCATAGCGAAGCAGATGCTTAAAGAAAACTGCAGGGGCTTAGATTGAAAAGAAAAACATTGACGAACCCATCATTTCAGCGACAGGGTCTGCCACTCGACTGACTGAAATGACTGGTTGGTTTGGGCCCCCACCAAAAAAGAATCAATCAATCTCTCCTTGCACAAACTGGCTCTACAGAGGCAAGATGTCCACCTCATCATCCTCCGATTCCTCACCCCTTTCACTGTGTACATCCCCCTCCTCACAGATTATTAATTCGTCCCCACTGGAATCCACCATCTCAGATCCCTGTGTACTTTCTGGAGGCAATTGCTGGTGAATGTCTCCACGGAGGAATTGATTATAATTAATTTTGATGATCATCATCTTCTCCACATTTTCTGGAAGTAACCTTGTACGCCGATTGCTGACAAGGTGAGCGGCCGCACTAAACACTCTTTCGGAGTACACACTGGAGGGAGGGCAACTTAGGTAGAATAAAGCCAGTTTGTGCAAGGGCCTCCAAATTGCCTCTTTTTCTCCACCATTCTTTCAAAGGTGACAGAATCATATGCAGTGACAGTAGACGACATGTCAGTAATCGTTGCCAGGTCCTTCAGTCTGGACCAGATGTCAGCACTCACTCCAGACTGCCCTGCATCACCGCCAGCGGGTGGGCTCGGAATTCTTAGCCTTTTCCTCGCACCCCCAGTTGCGGGAGAATGTGAAGGAGGAGCTGTTGACGGGTCACGTTCCGCTTGACTTGACAATTTTCTCACCAGCAGGTCTTTGAACCTCTGCAGACTTGTGTCTGCCGGAAAGAGAGATACAATGTAGGTTTTAAATCTAGGATCGAGCACGGCGGCCAAAATGTAGTGCTCTGATTTCAACAGATTGAATCCTGGTTAAGCAAATTAAGGGCTCCATCCACAAGTCCCACATGCCTAGTTGAATCGCTCTGTTTTAGCTCCTCCTTCAATGTCTCCAGCTTCTTCTGCAAAAGCCTGATGAGGGGAATGACCTGACTCAGGCTGGCAGTGTCTGAACTGACTTCACGTGTGGAAAGTTCAAAGGGTTGCAGAACCTTGCACAACGTTGAAATCATTCTCCACTGCGCTTGAGTCAGGTGCATTCCCCCTCCTTTGCCTATATCGTGGGCAGATGTATAGGCTTGAATGGCCTTTTGCTGCTCCTCCATCCTCTGAAGCATATAGAGGGTTGAATTCCACCTCGTTACCACCTCTTGCTTCAGATGATGGCAGGGCAGGTTCAGGAATGTTTGGTGGTGCTCCAGTCTTCGGCATGCGGTGGCTGAAGGCAGAAAGTGGCCCGCAATTCTTCGGGCCACCGACAGCATCTCTTGCACGCCCCTGTCGTTTTTTTAAATAATTCTGCACCACCAAGTTCAATGTATGTGCAAAACATGGGACGTGCTGGAATTTGCCCAGATGTAATGCACGCACAATATTGGTGGCGTTGTCCGATGTCACAAATCCCCAGGAGAGTTCAATTGGGGTAAGCCATTCTGCGATGATGTTCCTCAGTTTCCGTAAGAGGTTGTCAGCTGTGTGCCTCTTATGGAAAGCGGTGATACAAAGCGTAGCCTGCCTAGGAACGAGTTGGCAATTGCGAGATGCTGCTACTGGTGCCGCCGCTGCTGTTCTTGCTGCGGGAGGCAATACATCTACCCAGTGGGCTGTCACAGTCATATAGTCCTGAGTCTGCCCTGCTCCACTTAACCACAGACAAGTGGACATTGGGTACAACTGCATTTTTTAGGACACTGGTGACTCTTTTTCTGAGGTCTGTGTACATTTTCGGTATCGCCTGCCTAGAGAAATGGAACCTAGAGGGTATTTGGTACCGGGGACACAGTACCTCAATCAAGTCTCTAGTTGCCTCTAAATTAACGATGGATACCGGAACCACGTTTCTCACCACCCAGACCTGAGTTATCCGCTTTGCAGCAGGATGACTGCTGTGATATTTCATCTTCCTCGCAAAGGACTGTTGGACAGTCAATTGCTTACTGGAAGAAGTACAAGTGGTCTTCCGACTTCCCCTCTGGGATGACGATCGACTCCCAGCAGCAACAACAGCAGCGCCAGCAGCAGTAGGCGTTACACTCAAGGATGCATCGGAGGAATCCCAGGCAGGAGAGGACTCGTCAGACTTGCCAGTGACATGGCCTGCAGGACTATTGGCTCTCCTGTCTAAGGAGGAAATTGACACTGAGGGAGTTGGTGGTGTGGTTTGCAGGAGCTTGGTTACAAGAGGAAGGGATTTAGTGGTTAGTGGACTGCTTCCGCTGTCATCCAAAGTTTTTGAACTTGTCACTGACTTATGATGAATGCGCTGCAGGTGACATATAAGGGAGGATGTTCCGAGGTGGTTAACGTCCTTATCCCTACTTATTACAGCTTGAAAAAGGCAACACACGGCTTGACACCTGTTGTCCGCATTTGTGTACAGGATGCATACCTTCATGTCCCCATTTATCCACCTCATCAGGCGTAACTCTGATTTGCGGTACAGGACTGTCATTGCCAATTTCAGACGTTGCTGTTTGGTCTCTCCATGGCCCTGAGAATTTTCACCAAGGTAATGGCGGAAATGATGGTGCTCCTGTGCAAGCAAGGTGTCACAATTATCCCGTACTTGGGCGATCTCATAAAAGCGAGATCAAGAGAGCAGTTGCTGAACAGCATATCACTTTCACTGAAAGTGTTACAGCAACACGGCTGGATTCTCAATATCCCGAAGTCGCAGTTGATTCCTACTACTCGTCTGTCTTTCTTGGGCATGATTCTGGACACAGACCAGAAGAGGGTTTATCTCCTGATAGAAAAGGCCCAGGAACTCATGACTCTTGTCAGTGTCAAAGTCAGAAAAATGTCTCAATGCACGTTGCCATATTTGCACCGCACACTGGTCCGTGCTGCGCATGCGTACGCTCTCCCGTGGAAGCGCATACCCGCAATAGCGTGCACTCGCACGCGCAGTATGCGCATTTACGGTAGAGTTTATGTGATCGTAGCGTGCGACTCATTAGTTACAAATGTTCACAATTAATGTAGTTTATAGATCATGATCCCTTTGATAGTTTCTGTAAGTTTGGTTAAAGTATAGTGTCCCAGAGCTGAGGAATCCCTCTTTGCATCGTACGAAGGGTTTAACAGGAATCATACTGCAGTGTTTGGTACCCATCGGAAGAGTATTTGATTAGCAATATTCCGGTGTTGGTTTGGAGCGTATTAATCGCTCGTGCGAATAGTTATGGACATAAGAAGTTTATGTCCATTTCTATGATTTGCACATACTCAGGTATGCGGCGGGAAACCCAGTTTCCCACCCACCTGAGCTGTTGGAAATCGTCACAGCCCACCTGTATGAATCACCCTATGACCTTTTGTTATGATGCAGGGCCGAATTCCTTCGGCCAATGGACAATGGGATTGTAGGACCAGGAGATTGCATTGTGTGTGGAGCATAAATAGGCAGGCCGACCACATCCAGCTCTCACTCTCTCATCAACGGTTATCTGCTGATAATCGGGAGCTGGATATCGAGGCGCTGGCGATCATACCCTTTGTGCGTAAGTTCTCTCCATAATCATTGTCTTTCTGCGAGCCAATCTCTCTCTCTCTCTCTATCTCTCTCTCTCCTCTTTTTCTCTTAAATACCTTATAGTATTATAGTATTGTATCGTATTGCATTTAGGTCAGTGTAGTATTGTCTTATTGTATTTCTTGTGTAGTTATCTGGTTAGGAAGTCTTTGTTATATTGTAGTGTATCATTTGTACTGTTATCCCCTTTTACAAGTATATTAGATATAATACAGTTAATAGGCCTTGGAACCTAAACCAGCATCTGTGTATTTTCTATAGTGATAAGTGTTCATTTGAGCGTCGGTGACGCTCATGCAGCTTTGTAGATAGTCAGGTTCCACAAGGTTGCACTTACACCCTGTACTCACATTAAGGTATTCAGTGTGTTTCGTCGGTATAAGGTTTAACATAAAGGTATAGTGTTGTGAGCGTCTGCACCGCTGGTGACCTCCTCGTGGTCTCTAGCGTATGCTGCGTTACAGCGAATCTTTCCCCTAGACATAACCAATAACGTGTCCTGTGATCACTGGGCCGTGAGCGAACGTGACGCTTGAGCGTCTCGCCTACGGCTGAGCGATCGTTACGCAAATAGCGTATCATTACGGTATTTCTTAAGTAAACAGCGTACAGTGTTCTTAGCTTCATAAGGGTTGTTTATATGACAAAGGAATTTAGCATTGTCAATTGCGGGCTCGTCCGGTCCTTTTCACATCTGCACTAGGTAGATCAGCAGACATTATCCCCCAGCAAAAGGGTGGGAGGTTATCTCGCAGTTGCTGACGGGATAAGCGTCTGCTTCGCTTAGGTAAAGAGTGCTGAAGGAATCCGGTAACCGGAAGTAAGAACAAAACGCTTGTGTCTTTTAAAACTGTTTATTTTTCTTTTGTCTTGCGTACGCATACATTTATCTGCATTTCTGTTTCATTTTCGTATATCACTATTCCTGTTTGCCAATTTTTTATAGTTGATAGAAAGTGCTAAAAAAGAGATTTGCTGTTATTTTAGAGGTAATAGTTAAAGTATAGAACAAACACACGGTTTGTCTGAGATACAAGGCAGGCAGTGTGGATTGCGGTAGATGATCAGGGATCACCTACATTGATAAATAAATATATTGTGTTACGGTGGATCCTTTGCATTGCGTACACGTGTCGCTAACAAAGACTAGCGTACGCAATCCAAAAGGCAGACGCACGCAGCGTTCACTACGCAACGTAGCGTCTGGTTACGCCCACGTAGCCCAAGTCACGAAAAGTTGAATTAGCGCAAAAGCGATAAGTAACGCACAGCGGTAGATAACGCGACGCGGTAAATAACGCAAATCTATTTTTTTGGAAAATCTGAAATTTAGTTTAACAGATCCTGCTCCTAATTGGTAACACTTTTGGCCTGAAGACAATTTCTGCGCAGAAATAGATATAGAAACAAAGTGTACATGTGTTGAGTGAGTGTGTTTTGTATACAAAAGTTTATATAACTTTAAGGTGGAACCAAAAGGAAAGTCGGGTACTCGTCAAGGAACATACGTGTAAGTGACATATACGGTGGCCAGGGAGGCATCCCTGGTTAAATAATATTTGAGCATTAGAGTATAGCGGACCATAAGGTAACAAGACCAGGAGGTCATAAGGAACAAGACCAGGAGGTCGTAAGGTAAAAGGTCCGCTATAAAAGTCCAGTGGCACAACGCCTGGGGTGTTGGTGCAGAACCCATATAGGCCATAAGCTCTTGCTGAAGGAATCGCGGCCGGAAACATCGATTCCATTGATCTTTCAGTACATGACAAGTAGTGCTCGTGTACCGAACGATTGGACCACACGTAATTGTGTGCAGTAGTTAGTAATCTGACCTAAATACCATTAGAGTAAAGTGGTCACAAACGCTATTTGTACATTCTGACGTGATTTGTGTAATTTTTTATTTTTGGAAGGGAAGTTCGCTGGTCACTCAGGAACTATCTAACAACCCCAACTTTACTGGAAAGAGTAAGTGTCCTGCGGGTAACCCTCATATGTTCCAGTAAACTGAAGGTTCCATAGGGGCCCTGTATCGAGTACGCTGGCATCATAACGGTGTTTACAGGTCGTATTGGTCGAGGTGGGCGAGTGAGTGGGGTACTCGGTAAACCGCCACCGCCGGCCTACTGTGGAGTAATTTGGTTGTCTGAAAAGGCTTGCTGAAAACCTTGATACAGAAAATCCAAGGAGGATTAAGCAACACCTACAGACTATGGGGGCCAGTTGCTCAGGTAGGGGGCGATCAACCCTGGTTCAGGTTGATTCTGTGAACCGACCAGTTGGGTCGGCACGATATGTAATGTGTGAAAAATATGGAATTCACACCGAATCTTTATGTGATGAATGGGAGAGAATGACTGTACAAGACAGGGACAAGTTCCCAAGAATAGGTAGCTTCAGTCCAGAGGTGTTACAAAATTTAAGGAGGAGGATATGTCTCGTAAAATCAGCAAAGAGACGAATTCAGCATCATGATTATTTACAGTTATGGCACCAGGAAGGTGAGATACAGAGAGGTTTGGCTCTGGCGGCGGGATCTGGGGCAGTCAGGAAGTTGATTGCCACAGCTCCTCCCCCACCATACATTGCAGGAGAGAAGTTGATTGCGGAGAGAAACGCACTGGGTTGTAAAACACAAACTCTTAGTAACACTGTAAATGTTAATGATGTTAACCAAATAACTCATGCAAGTATTAACCCGTGCAAGATGTACCCTGTTTTGAACCTTCCTCAGGAGTGTGATCAAGAAGACGATTCAGCAACAATTTCAGCTCTCTCTCTTGCAGCCACCATAGCAGAGACCACAGTAGGCACAGCGACACCCACGAGATTAGTGAAAGCCCCTAGCGGAGGGATAGGTGAGGTCGTGTCAACGGGTAAGTACGGCACCATGCACTACACTGAAACAATTGTACCACAACAAGCTGTAGAATCTACACAGGAAGAGGCTGTTAGAATTGCTCCTGTAAGGGTAATAGCAGTTCCCAATGGAAAAACAGATGTGTCTGGAGCCACTCCCATAAGGAACATTGCCATGTACACTCCATTTTCCAGAATGGAATTAAGAACAATAGTGTCCGAATTTCCTGACCCCAGGAAGGATTTAGTTGCTAGCCAAAAATACATCAGGGATTTAGGTAACACGGTAGAACCCAACAACAAGGATTGGCAGATACTGCTAAGAGCTTGTTTACCTTCCAATGTTGATGCAACTCAGTTTTTAGCTGATTGTGCATTGGATAAAGATGTACCGCTTACAGACGTGTACAATAAGGATAATGTAAAAAGGATAAATTTACAGCTAAAGGAGTATTTCCCTGCCGTTGTTAAATGGAATAAAATATTTTCCATTAAGCAAAAGGAGTCCGAAACGGCAATAGAATATTTTCACCGGGCACTATTAGAAATGGCAAAGTACACTGGTATAGAAGACATTAAGACCAACCCAAACCATCGAGAAGTAGCAGTATCTGTACTGATGGATGGTTTGAAAGAAACATTAAAAGCTAGGGTACAGACCACGCAGCCATGTTGGCGAGGTCTGTCAGTGTCCACCTTGAGAGAGGCTGCTATTGATCACGACAGAAATATCACTAGGCACAGGGAGTCGCAAAGTGATAAGTTGATGTCCGTAAGTATACAGGCGCTGACCACAAGGCAGCCTGCGTATGTACCACCGAATCCTGTGGGTAAGGCAAGTGTAATAACATGTTTTTCTTGTAACAAACCAGGACATTTTGCACGAGACTGTAGAGTAAGAAATGTACAAAGATCTTTTCAACCCCCTAGACAACAACACCACACACGACATTGGGAGCAGGGTCCACGGAGGCGGAGTTTTGAGCCACATACAGGGGAAACAAAAAGATATCCCCCACACAGAGATTGGCATGCCTCTGGTAGTTCCCAGCTAACTCCCTCACAAGTAGTTGCTGCCAGCGGGATTCAGGGAGGTCAGCATACCCAATAGGGGTGTGGCCATACCTGTAATCTGCAACCAGTTAAATTGATTGCCAGTCTTGGAAGCGAACCAGAGATTGCAATCAATGTAGCCGGTAAAACTTTAAACTTTCTTGTAGACACAGGGGCGGCCAAGTCAGTGATCAATTCGACAGTGGGCATGAGAACCACTGGTAGGACAGTTCCAGCCATAGGAGTAACAGGAGTAGTCCAGCACTACCCTGTTAGCAAACCAGCCGAGATTACAATAGGGCCTTTGCATACCAAGCATTCCTTTTTGCTGGCTGCATCGGCACCAACCAATCTCCTGGGAAGAGACTTACTATGTAAAATGGGTTGCGTCATTTATTGTACTCCTGAAGGTGTATTCTTGGACATCCCTGAGAATCACGCTCAGGAAGTACGAGACATGTTAGACTCCCCATCAAAATTAATGTCACATTCCATTATGACAAATAGGAATCCATCCCAAGTAGAAGAGATGACATCTCAGATACCAGAGTCACTTTGGACAAAAGATGGACAGGACACTGGATTAATGGCAAATGTAGCTCCAGTAGTTGTACAAGTAAAAGATGGTAGGATAGCTCCAAAAATCCCACAGTATCCTCTGAAGCCAGAGGTGGAGTTAGGAGTTTTCCCGGTAATAGAGCGCTTGCTACAACAGGGCATTCTAGTAAGAACGTCCAGCACAGCAAATAGTCCCATCTTCCCTGTTAAAAAGAGTGGGGGGAGGGGTTACAGGCTAGTGCAGGATCTAAGGGGGATTAACAAAATAGTTGAGAGTCAGTTCCCCGTAGTGCCTAATCCAGCTGTCATCCTAATGCAAATTCCTCCCACTGCCAAATTTTTCACTGTTATTGACCTCTGCTCCGCTTTCTTTTCGGTACCTCTGCACCCTGACAGCCAATATTTGTTTGCATTCACATACAGAGGAGTCCAATACACGTGGACTCGGTTACCCCAAGGTTTCATAGATAGTCCAAGTATATTTTCTCAGGCTTTGCATGATTGTTTACAGTCTTTCCAACCGGAAAGTGGATCAGTGTTGATACAGTACGTGGATGATCTACTGCTGTGTTCTGATTCATTGGAGGCATCCCTGAAGGATACGAAACAGCTCCTGTTTCATCTTTCAGACACAGGTCACAAGGTCTCCAAAGACAAGTTGCAATTATGCCAAGCTAAGGTAAAATACTTGGGACACTGTCTAACACAAGGACTGAGACACCTGACCGCTGATAGAATCCAAGCCATTAGAGACATGACACTGCCACAAACCCAGCAACAGATCAGGACGTTTTTAGGAATGTGTGGGTATTGCCGTAATTGGATCCCAGGGTTTTCCATATTGGCGCTACCTTTGCAGGAAATGGTCTCTTCAAACAAACCTGATCGGATTTCGCATACAGACGAATCTGAAACAGCATTTGAGAGACTCAAACAGTGCCTAACGCAGG
The DNA here is from genome assembly GCF_028390025.1 of Pseudophryne corroboree. Lineage (NCBI taxonomy): Eukaryota > Metazoa > Chordata > Amphibia > Anura > Myobatrachidae > Pseudophryne > Pseudophryne corroboree. The sequence goes on from NW_026969290.1 coordinate 123,523, forward strand.
CACCAGCACTAGGTATGCCAGACTATGGGAAACCCTTTGAACTATACGGAACAGAAAGTGCTGGGTGCGCAGCAGGTGTACTAACACAAAAACACGGTGATGCCAGCAGGCCAATTGCATACTACAGCGCTCAGCTAGACACGGTAGCGCGATCCCTCCCCACATGCTTGCGTAGCGTTGCAGCGATAGCATTGCTAGTGACGAAAAGCGAAGATGTCGTGCTAGGCCACAACCTCACAATCCATACACCACATGCGGTATCGGCCTTATTGAATTCTGCCCAAACCAGACATGTCTCATCAGCAAGGTTTACGAGATGGGAATTGGCATTAATGGCCCCAGTAAACATCACCATAAGGAGATGCAGCGCATTAAACCCTGCAACATTTCTCCCAGGTGTGCCTGGACAGGCACAAAGGGTGGGAGGTGAGAGTGATGGGGAAGGAGGATTTAATGCAAAGGAAGATACACATGATTGTATGGAATATTTGACCCAAAATTTTACCGCAAGGCCTGACATCAGTGACAATCCACTAGAAGATGCAGAACTCACGTTCTACACGGACGGTAGTTGTCACAGACAGTCAGACTCGGGAGACTTGTGTACTGGATACGCAGTCGTAGATGACCAAGACACCATAGAAGCGGAACCGCTAGGCCCACCTCACTCAGCCCAGGTTGCTGAACTGGTCGCCCTAACCAGAGCATGTGAATTGGCTAAGGGTAAGTCTGCCAATATCTACACCGATTCTAGATACGCGTTCGGGGTAGTCCATGATTTCGGAGCGCTATGGCGTCTCAGAAATTTCATGACGGCAGCTGGTACACCGATAGCGCATGCAGCTCACATAAAAAGGCTTCTAACAGCGATACAGGAACCCGACAGAGTGGCTGTTATCAAATGTAAAGCACATACATATAGTCAAGACCCAGTATCCCTTGGTAACAGCCGAGCAGACGAAGCTGCAAAGCTTGCAGCTGCTACCCCCATACGGACAGACACCACACAACTGATGGTATTTAATACCATCAACACACAAAAGTTGTGTGAAATGCAGAATTTGTGTTCCACTCAGGAGAAGGCAGTCTGGAAGGCAAAGGGATATGGCCAGGAGTCCTCAGGGCTCTGGACGGATGGACATGGTAAACCAGTGGCCCCCAGGGCATACCTTCCGTGTCTGGCTGAAGCAGCTCACGGGCTGACTCATCTAGGCAAGGAGGGGATGTGCAAATTGGTAAGAGCATACTGGTGCGCCCCAGGATTCTCCTCTCATGCTAGTAAAAGAGCAATGTCATGCCTTACCTGTCTGAGAAAGAATATTGGAAAAGCAATACCAACAGAACCATCCCATATCCCACCTGCCGGCGGCCCTTTCCAAGTAATACAAATTGACTTCATTCAATTACCCCCATGTAGAAATTTGAAATATGTACTTGTTTGCATAGATGTTTTCTCGAATTGGGTCGAGGCTTTTCCAGCAGCTACAAATACCGCTATGTTTACAGCTAAGAAAATTGTGCAGGAATTTGTATGTAGATATGGTATCCCTAGAATCATTGAAAGTGATAGGGGTACCCATTTTACAGGTGATGTCTTTCAAGGAATGTGTAAGTTGATGGGAATTGATAGTAAGCTGCACACTCCGTACCGTCCACAGGCGAGCGCGAAGGTCGAAAGAGTGAACAGCACTATTAAAAATAAATTGAGTAAAGTAATGGCAGAGACAGGATTGACGTGGCCAGAAGCTTTACCCATTGTTTTGTATAGTATCAGAACCACTCCCAGGTCCCCTCTTAATCTGTCTCCTTTTGAAATTCTGTTTGGTCGACAACCGCATGTCATGATTAACCCTCAGGATGATTTGAAATGTAACAATGAAGTAACTGTAAAATACTTAATTAATATGAGTAAGCAGTTGAGGAATCAAAATGATAATCTGAAGTTGGTGATTCCTGATTTACCAGATAGTAATTGTCATGACATTGAACCTGGGGATTATGTAATGATACGAAATTTTCTACGCTCAGGTTGTCTTATTGATAGATGGGAAGGACCATACCAGGTCTTATTGACTAGCACCACAGCATTGAAGGTTGCTGAGAGAGAGACTTGGGTCCATTCATCCCACTGCAAGAAGGTTGCTGATCCAGAGAAGTCCCGTGATAAGGAACAGACGGTAGAGGTTGTATCACTAGAGTGTCTGTTCCAGGAGGACTGAGGCGGCACCTGAGCCTTGAAGACCGAAAGCAGCTGTCGACTCCCCTCTCCCTTTTATTGTTTTCTCCACTTCCCATCCCCTCTCCTTTAAAATTTCTTTTTCCCCCTTCTCATTCTTCTCTATTTCCTCCTCAAAGATGGACTTGCCCCAAGAGACTGTGATCCGGATTTTGATGTTAACCATGATGTTGACCAGAGCAGTCTGTTCCGGCGAGAGTACCATAGAGGTCGAAAGAGGTTCTGGAATGGGTTCCGATTATGATGATGGAGGCGTAGTTTTCCAAGATCAACCAAGCCAACAAGCAAAGGCGAGTATCAGAAAACGATCCGATAGAAGAAATTGTGATGGATTGTTAGCTGAGGAAAATTGTATCTGTAGGCTCTGTGATAATCTGGTTGAAGATGGATGCATAAAGAAATGCCAATCTAGTTTTAATATCCATATAGACCGGCATCCATTGAGTGACTATCACTCCTTAGTGGGTAACGTGTTAAACCAAACAGATTGTTGGGTATGCTCTCAAGTACCTCAGGGTCACAGTAAATCAGGGCTAGTACCATTTCCTTTAACGTTAGGGGAGGTACTTGAGCTAAGTGGTGGGAGACCGGTGGACCGGAGGTTTAACATCTCCAGCCCTCCTAGTTTGAAGCTCCACCAATACCATGTGGATAGGTCCCTCATATGTTTTAACATCTCCAATCCCAGAAAACCGGGAAATTGGGAAGTGTCATGGAGCAACCTTACCATGACCTTTTCACACAGAGCAGATAGAATGCCTACAGATACAGAGCTCGTACGCCACATAGCCAGTAGAGGAAAATCTTTCCGGTATCGATATACCTTAGGAAATAGGATTACTAAAGTTGGAGAGGTATCACCAGGATACTGTGCACATATCGTACAAACTGATACGTGCATTAGACAGATGGAAGAATTAGGGTCAGGAGATTTCACCTGGAAGGTTTGTAACATGGTCATGTCCTTCTCCGTCCCTTATGTTCTCCCCGATGATGCATATTTCATATGCGGGAGAAAGGCGTACAAGTGGCTTGCCCCAAACTCTGAAGGATTGTGTTATATTGGAAAAGTATTGCCTGAAGTAATGACTGTTACACATGACAAAATGAAGGACATACACCGTGGTGCCCAAACTCCTTATACTCACACTCACTACGAGCACCTTGTTAAAAGACAACTGTCAGAAAGGTTAGAGCATCCGGCCTCTGATCTTATCCATGAATCCACCGGGATTCAGGTTCTGGTAGCGTTAGATTTCACTCGCACCGCTCGAGGTGTGATGAATTATAGATACATTTCCGCACTCGCCAATTTGTTAGATAATATCACTGAAATGTATGATGACACGTTTAGATACACTGGAAGAGAACTTCAAGCTTACAAAACAGAACTAGTTCAGCATAGGATGGTTCTTAATTATCTTACAGCAGTAACAGGCGGATATTGTGTTACATTGGCAACACAGTACGGCATAAAGTGTTGCACGTATATCACAAATAGCACCGAGGATCCGATAGAGGTCATAGACCAAAAGATGGACGATATTCTGCAATTAAAGTGGGAATTTCGTCGAAAACACAATCTCACCCTTGCTGCTGTAGGTAATGAGCTGACTGGTTGGGTGTCATGGTTGAACCCGCGAAATTGGTTCTCCGGTTTAGGAGACTGGGCTCAAGGAGTCATAATGGATGTTGGAAAGTTTCTCCTATGTATTTTGGGTGTCGTTATATCGTTTGGATTGATATTTAGATGCGGGCAGGCTTTAATAAGGTGCAAACAAAGTACAAAAGTGATGAGCTTGAGGAGTGAGGAAACTGTAATTAACCTGGATTTGATTTATGACCCAATGCTAGAAACCATGACGTAATGATGTAATAAGTATACGGTCCGTCTTTCACCCATTTCTATGTTTTCCTCCGAGGTACAAAGACCCACGTAGACGAAGGATTTGATGAGCCAAGGGGCCGACAACGGAAAGATGGAAAGAAGAAGAGCAGACGACCTGATAAACAAGATTTTGATGGACAATGCCATGGGTACCCCAGTTTCCCTAGGAACCTTAAAATCACGATAGCCCAACATTTTTTGTAAATCCATGGACGTTGTATGCTTTACTCACGATTTATGAGCAAAAGCACAAAGAAGAAGACTCCAATCAACTGACACCAATCAAGACCTCAATCGACGAATGTACATTTCCCTGACATAGAATATTATTGCAATTTTTCGTAAGTGTTCTTTATCTTCATCTCTACAACCCTCAGGTAACGACACACATAGACGATAGGGAATACAGGCACAGATATCAGCAACCACATACCTCCCCCATTCATGTATCATCAACTAAAATGTGCATCCCCATTTTGTTACAACTGAAAGCCGAAATGAGCTCGGTAAAGTTTGACAGCCCATCCACAGACCTGTACCACAGGATAAGAAGGAATTCAAATGTATACTTCGCAATACCTCGAAGCTTGATTTACCACACGTACGGCACGATGATACATGACCCTCCAAACATGGACTCATACACACATGCTCCTGCTTTCTCACTAGGTCATACCCTCTTCACACCTTCTCCTCTCTCCTCCCCTACCCAACCATGGAAATCAATTAACCCCTGACTTACATTTTTCTCCTTAAATATTTTGTGGCAGTTATTATTGACTGCCAAAGGGTGGACTGTCAAAGTCAGAAAAATGTCTCAATGCACGTTGCCATATTTGCACCGCACACTGGTCCGTGCTGCGCATGCGTACGCTCTCCCGTGGAAGCGCATACCCGCAATAGCGTGCACTCGCACGCGCAGTATGCGCATTTACGGTAGAGTTTATGTGATCGTAGCGTGCGACTCATTAGTTACAAATGTTCACAATTAATGTAGTTTATAGATCATGATCCCTTTGATAGTTTCTGTAAGTTTGGTTAAAGTATAGTGTCCCAGAGCTGAGGAATCCCTCTTTGCATCGTACGAAGGGTTTAACAGGAATCATACTGCAGTGTTTGGTACCCATCGGAAGAGTATTTGATTAGCAATATTCCGGTGTTGGTTTGGAGCGTATTAATCGCTCGTGCGAATAGTTATGGACATAAGAAGTTTATGTCCATTTCTATGATTTGCACATACTCAGGTATGCGGCGGGAAACCCAGTTTCCCACCCACCTGAGCTGTTGGAAATCGTCACAGCCCACCTGTATGAATCACCCTATGACCTTTTGTTATGATGCAGGGCCGAATTCCTTCGGCCAATGGACAATGGGATTGTAGGACCAGGAGATTGCATTGTGTGTGGAGCATAAATAGGCAGGCCGACCACATCCAGCTCTCACTCTCTCATCAACGGTTATCTGCTGATAATCGGGAGCTGGATATCGAGGCGCTGGCGATCATACCCTTTGTGCGTAAGTTCTCTCCATAATCATTGTCTTTCTGCGAGCCAATCTCTCTCTCTCTCTCTATCTCTCTCTCTCCTCTTTTTCTCTTAAATACCTTATAGTATTATAGTATTGTATCGTATTGCATTTAGGTCAGTGTAGTATTGTCTTATTGTATTTCTTGTGTAGTTATCTGGTTAGGAAGTCTTTGTTATATTGTAGTGTATCATTTGTACTGTTATCCCCTTTTACAAGTATATTAGATATAATACAGTTAATAGGCCATGGAACCTAAACCAGCATCTGTGTATTTTCTATAGTGATAAGTGTTCATTTGAGCGTCGGTGACGCTCATGCAGCTTTGTAGATAGTCAGGTTCCACAAGGTTGCACTTACACCCTGTACTCACATTAAGGTATTCAGTGTGTTTCGTCGGTATAAGGTTTAACATAAAGGTATAGTGTTGTGAGCGTCTGCACCGCTGGTGACCTCCTCGTGGTCTCTAGCGTATGCTGCGTTACAGCGAATCTTTCCCCTAGACATAACCAATAACGTGTCCTGTGATCACTGGGCCGTGAGCGAACGTGACGCTTGAGCGTCTCGCCTACGGCTGAGCGATCGTTACGCAAATAGCGTATCATTACGGTATTTCTTAAGTAAACAGCGTACAGTGTTCTTAGCTTCATAAGGGTTGTTTATATGACAAAGGAATTTAGCATTGTCATCAGGAACCTATTGAAACCAAAACAGGTGTCAGTGCATCACTGCACTCGAGTCCTGGGAAAGATGGTGGCATCATACGAGGCCATTCCATTCGGCAGGTTCCATGCGAGGACTTTCCAATGGGACCTACTGGACAAGTGGTCCGGGTCACATTTACAGATGCATTGGTTGATCACCCTGTCCCCCAGGGTCAGGGTATCACTCTTGTGGTGGCTGCAGAGTGCTCACCTTCTCGAGGGACGCAGATTCAGCATTCAGGGCTGGATCCTGGTGACCACAGACGCAAGCCTCCAAGGTTGGGGAGCAGTCACACAGGGAAGAAATTTCCAAGGTCTTTGGTCAAGTCAAGAGACTTGTCTTCACATCAACATCCTGGAACTAAGGGCCATATACAATGCCCTACGTCAAGCGGAGACCTTACTTTGCGACCAACCGGTTCTGATCCAGTCAGACAACGTCACCGCAGTGGCTCATGTAAACCGCCAAGGCGGCACAAGAAGCAGAGTGGCGATGGCACAAGCCACCAGAATTCTTCGCTGGGTGGAGAATCACGCAAGCGCACTGTCAGCAGTGTTCATTCCGGGAGTGGACAACTGGGAAGCAGACATCCTCAGCAGACACGACCTACATCCGGGAGAGTGGGGACTTCATCAGGAAGTCTTTGCACAGATTACAAGTCGGTGGGAACTGCCACAGATAGACATGATGCCGTCCCGGCTCAACAAAAAGCTACATAGGTATTGCGCAAGGTCAAGAGACCCTCAGGCAGTAGCTGTAGACGCCCTAGTGACACCGTGGGTGTTCCGGTCGGTCTTTGTATTTCCTCCTCTTCCTCTCATACCCAAGGTGTTGAGGATAATAAGACAAAGAGGAGTGAGAACAATCCTCATTGTTCCAGATTGGCCACGGAGGACCTGGTATCCGGATCTGCAGGAAATGCTCACAGAAGATCTGTGGCCTCTCCCTCTAAGACAGGACCTGTTGCATCAGGGGCCCTGTCTGTTCCAAGACTTACCGCGGCTGCGTTTGACGGCATGGCGGTTGAATGCCGGATCCTAGCATTCCGGTTGAGGTCATCCCTACGCTGATAAAGGCTAGGAAGGATGTAACGTTAAAACATTACACCGTATATGGCGAAATTATGTTTCTTGGTGTGAGGCCAGGAATGCTCCTACGGAAGAATTCCATCTGGGCCGTTTCCTTCACTTCCTACAAACTGGAGTGAATTTGGGCCTAAAATTAGGCTCTATTAAGGTCCAGATTTCGGCCTTATCCATTTTCTTTCAAAAAGAATTGGCTTCTCTTCCAGAAGTTCAGACTTTTGTAAAAGGAGTGCTGCATATTCAGCCTCCTTTTGTGCCTCCGGTGGCACCTTGGGACCTTAACGTGGTGTTAAGTTTTCTAAAATTACACTGGTTTGAACCACTTAAAACAGTGGAGTTAAAATATCTCACATGGAAGGTGGTCATGTTATTAGCCTTGGCTTCGGCTAGGCGAGTGTCGGAATTAGCGGCTTTGTCACATAAAAGCCCATATTTGGTATTCCATGTGGATAGAGCGGAATTGCAGACCCGTCCTCAATTCCTACCAAAAGTGGTCTCATCTTTTCATATGAACCAACCTATTGTGGTGCCTGTGGCTACGCGTGACTTGGAGGATTCCGAGTTACTTGATGTGGTTAGGGCTTTGAAAATTTACGTGGCCAGGACGGCTAGAGTCAGGAAAACTGAAGCGCTGTTTGTCCTGTATGCAACCAACAAGATTGGTGCCCCTGCTTCAAAGCAGGCTATTGCTCGCCGGATTTGTAACACGATTCAGCAAGCGCATTCTATGGCTGGATTGCAGTTACTGAAATCGGTCAAGGCCCATTCCACGAGGAAAGTGGGCTCTTCTTGGGCGGCTGCCCGAGGGGTCTCGGCACTACAGCTGTGTCAAGCTGCTACTTGGTCGGGTTCACACACCTTTGCAAAATACTATAAGTTTGATACCCTGGCTGAGGAGGAACTCATGTTTGCTCAATCGGTGCTGCAGATTCATCCGCACTCTCCCGCCCGTTTTGGAGCATTGGTATAATCCCCATGGTCCTTACGGAGTCCCCAGCATCCTCTAGGACGTTAGAGAAAATAAGATTTTAAACCTACTGGTAAATCTTTTTCTCGTAGTCCGTAGAGGATGCTGGGCGCCCGTCCCAAGTGCGGACTACTTCTGCAATACTTGTATATAGTTATTGCTTCAATAAGGGTTATGTTATAGTTGCATCGGTCCTGCACTGATGCTATGTTGTTTTTTCATACTGATAACTGGGTAGTTTATCACAAGTTATACGGTGTGATTGGTGTGGCTGGTATGAATCTTGCCCTGGATTAACAAAATCCTTTCCTCATACTGTCCGTCTCCTCTGGGCACAGTTTCTCTAACTGTGGCATAGAGGGAGGAGCCAGTGCACACCCAGAACTAAAGTCTTTCTTAAAGTGCCCATGTCTCCTGTGGAGCCCGTCTATCCCCATGGTCCTTACGGAGTCCCCAGCATCCTCTACGGACTACGAGAAAAAGATTTACCGGTAGGTTTAAAATCTTATTTTCTACTTTATTCTTTTCTATCCTAGTTTATTACGACCAACTCTCATCCAAGGAGTTTGATATTCTACTACCTGCATGCAATTTAAATTGCTTAAATTGTTTATATGGTTGATTTGTCCTTCACAATCCATAATCTGCAACTTGGATGTACTTGTGTCATTGAAAATCTTATAATAAAAATGTATATACAGATACTCAACCTGTATATTGAAAAAAAAAAAAAGTTATAAGACATATGCATTCAATATTTGAAGAAACAAAATAAAATAAAGCTATCTATTGGGTTTCACTAACAAGCACATTGGAAGACTTGACTACTGTTAAAAGACATGCATTACATGGTATAGAGCCACAAACCACAATGTAGTAAAATAAAAACAAACTTACATGTGTATCAAACCCATGTGAGGCTTACATTGATAGTGCAAGATCAACACTCTATCAACTGTGCAAACTAGACTGCACATAAATGCCATAAAATTTATCTGAGATTTTAGTAAATAAGGCCCGTTGCTGTCCGGGTCACGCAGCCGTCACGGCCCGCCCCCATACGGTCCGGTCATGTCTGCGTTGTCCTGACTGTGCCCCCAAAATGGCGGCACAACGCCGCTGGCCCGACTCCTCCTGCCCAGTGACCGCCTCTGCCTGTCAATCAGGCAGAGGCGCTCACTGGGCAGAGATGCTGATCGCATCTCTGGCATGTGCCGGTGCACTGCGGCACCAGCACACACGCACTTCAGACCTGATCTCCTGTTGTGTGAATATGCACAGCAGGGATCAGGTCTGAATTAGGCCCTATATACAGCTGTCAGTAAGGCAGGGATGTGCTGCTGCCAGTGAGGCAGGGATGTGCTGCTGGTAGTGAAGCAGTGATGTGCTGCTGTCAGCGAAGCAGTGCTGTGCTGCTGTCAGCGAGACAGGGATGTGCTGCTGTCAGCGAGGCAGGGATGTGCTGCTGTCAGCGAAGCAGGGATGTGCTGCTGTCAGCGAAGCAGGGATGTGCTGCTGTCAGCGAAGCAGGGATGTGCTGCTGTCAGCGAGGCAGGGATGTGCTGCTGTCAGCGAGGCAGGGATGTGCTGCTGTCAGCGAGGCAGGGATGTGCTGCTATAAGTGAGGTAGGGATGTGCTGCTGTCATTGAAGCAGGAATGTGCTGCTGCAGTGAGGCAGAGATATGCAGCCCACTATCTCCCTATCACCCCTGCCTGAGTCACACACTTTCCCTGTCACCCCTGCCTCAGTTACCCACTATCTCCCAGTCACCGCTGCCTCAGTCAACCACTATATCTGCGATCCCTGCCTCAGTCACCCACTATACCAGTCACCCCTGCTTTAGTCACCCACTGTCACCCTATCACCCCTGCTTCAGTCACCCACTATCCCTGTCAACCCTGCCTCAGTCACCCACTATCTCCCAGTCACCCCTGCCTCAGTCAGCCACTATCCCTGTCACCCCTGCCTCAGTCTCTTACTGTCCCTGTCACCCCTGCCACAGTCATCCACTATCTCCCTATCACCCCTGCCTTAGTCATTTATTATACCTGTCACCCACTTTCTTCCCATACTTACCCAACCCCTTCCTATCACCCCTCCCTCAGTAACCCACTATCTCCCTGTCACCCACTATCTCCCAGTCACCCCGGCCTCAGTCACCCACTATCTCCCACTCATACATGCTTCAGTCACCCACTATCTCCCAGTCATCCCTGCCTCAGTCACCTACTGACACCAGTGCAGACATTTCTGCTGCGGCCTCTCCACTCTCCAGCGTGAACGTCCTGACGACTGAGGAAATCCGCTTCCTAGTTGAGGACTCCGGGAATGAACACTGCCGATATTGCTGTCAGATGACTTTCTACCCAACGGAGGATTTTTGATACTTCCAGCTTTGCCATGCAGTTTCGAGTGCCGACTTGATGATTTGTGTACACTACCGTGGTGGCGTTGTCAGATTGTACTTGAACAGGCCTGTTCTGTACTAGAGGCAGGGCCAGTGTCAATTAATTGAACACTGCCTGCAATTCCAGAATGTATATCAGGAGGAGAGATTCCTCCCTGGTCCACCGACCCTGGAGAAAGTGTTGCTCCAACACCATGGCCCAGCCCAAAAGACTGGCATCCATTGTCAGGAGGACACAGTTGGAGATCCAGAAGGGATGGCCCCTGCTCAACTGTTGGTCCTGTAGCCACCAGCTCAGTGTCAGACGAACCTCCGGAGTCAAGGAGATCATTTGAGACATCATCCGATGAGGCAGGCCGTCCCACTTGGAGAGGATTAACCTCTGCAGAGGGCGGTAATGAAATTGAGCGTACTCTACCATATCGAAAGCCGACACCATGAGGTCTAGTACTTGCATCGCCGTGTGTATCAACACTCTTGGGCGAGAGAGGACGATACTGTCCTGAATTTTCAGGACTTTCTCTGGAGACAGAAACAATTGTTGGCTGTGTGTGTCCAGCAGTGCCCCTAGGTGCACAATGTTCCGAGCAGGGACCAGCGAGGACTTTTTTCAGTTGATGAGCCACCCGTGGACTTTTAGGAATTGGACCGCCAGTTCCAGATAACTGTGGAGAACCTCTTGGGAGTTCACCAGGATCAGCAAGTCGTCCAGATTTGGCAGGATCCCGATTCTCTGATGGTGAAGGGTCGTCATCACGGCCATGACCTTGGTGAATATCCGAGGTGCCGTGGCCAAACCAGAAGGCAGGACTTGAAATCCAAAAACAAACCAGGCACAACACTGCTTAGCTTCCATCATCAGATGAGATTGGACCAGTGGCGTAACTACTGCCCCCGCAGTCCTCGCGGTGGCTTGGGGGCGAGGGGCTGCGGGGGCGCCACTGATTTACAGCAGACTGACATGCGGACGAGCGTCCGCATGTCAGTCTGCAGTCTCCTTCCCTCCGCCGCTTTTTGGAGGGACACGGAGGGCACACAGCGCGCCTCCCTGTGTCCCTCCTGCTGCTTCATCTCCGGCGGCCGCGGGTCTAATAGGGGGAAGTGCCGTCCGTGAGCTCTAATTGGCTCACGAACCGGCACTTCCCCCTATTAGACCCGCGGCCGCCGGAGATGATGCAGCAGGAGGGACACAGGAGAGACGAGCTGTGCCCTCCGTGTCCCTCCAAAAAGCGACGGCGGGGGGGGGGGGTAAATATCTGGCACTGGGGGCATATATGGCACGGGGGGGGAGGGAGGAATATCTGGCACTGGGGCATTTCTGGCACTGGGGGGAATATCTGGCACTGGGGGCATATCTGGCACTGGGGGGGATATCTGGCACTGGGGCATATATGGCACTGGGGGGGAATATCTGGCACTGGGGGCATATATGGCACTGGGGGGGTATCTGGCACTGGGGGCATATATGGCACGGGGGGCATATATGGCACTGGGGGGAATATCTGGCACTGGGGGCATATATGGCACTGGGGGGGAATATCTGGCACTGGGGGCATATGTGTACCTGGCACATGGGGGGGACGACTATATTTGGCACTGGGGCATGTAAGTACCTGGCACCGTGGGGGAATATCTGGCACTGGGGACATATGTGGCACTGGGAGCACAGCCCTAGCAACAAGGACTACCTCCTAGCAACGAGCATGACACCCAGTGCATGAAACATCTGGCAACGAGCATGACACCCAGTGCATGAAACACCTGGCAACGAGCATGACACCCAGTGCATGAAACCCCTGGCAACGAGCATGACACCCTGAGCATGAAAACCCCTGGCACCGTGCATGGAACCAAGAGCATGAAACCCCTGGCAACGAGCATGACACCCAGTGCATGAAACCCCTGACAACGAGCAGGTAATTGAAAAGTAATTAGAAGCCTTACTGTAGGACTTAATGTGTAATGGGCATTACGGTGTGTGGCATAATGTATCACGGACATTGCGGTGTGTGTCATAATGTGTCGCAGGCATTACGGTGTATGGTATACTATATCGCGGGCATTGTGATATGTGGTATAATGTCTCAGGGTCATTGCAGTGTGTGGCATAATGTATCACGGACATTGCGGTGTGTGTCATAATGTGTCAGGCATTGCGGTGTGTGGTATACTATATCACGGGCATTGTGGTATGTGGTATAATGTCTCAGGGTCATTGCAGTGTGGCATAATACATAACGGGCATTGCGATGTGTGGCATAGGGTATAACAGGCAGGGCATTGCGGTATGTGTCACAGGCATTACGGTGTATGGTATACTATATCACGGGCATTGTGGTATAATGTCTCAAGGTCATTGCAGTGTGTGGCATAATGTGTCACAGGCATTGTATGTGCTATAATGTATCGGGCATTGCAGTGTGTGGCATAATGTATCACGGACATTGCGGTGTGTGTCATAATGTGTCACAGACATTGTATGTGCTATAATGTATCAGGGGCATTGCAGTGTGTAGCATAATGTATAACGGGCATTGCGATTCCTGTCATAATGTGTCACAGGCATTACGGTGTGTGGCATAATGTGTCACAGACATTACGGTGTGTGGCATAATGTGTCGGGGGCATTACAGTGTGTGCATATTGTGTCGTGCATTATTGTGTGCGGCATAATGTCTAAGGGCCATTGCAGTATGTGGCATAATGTATACTGGGCATTACTATAAGGAGGAAAAATGACAAATAATGTAAGGCGCATGAATCAGGATTATTTTTCTTTCCTGTGGTGGCCAACGTATGGGCGTGCAGGTTGCAAAACTGGGGTATAAGGTAGTCTTTTCCTGCAATGCCACGCCCCTTTATGCGAAACCACGCCCACTCCAACAAAACCACGCCCCTTTTTTGACGCGCGCGCCTTAGGCGCGCGCATATTTATCCCTTTCTTGCTCCCAATTATGGAGCATGAAGGGGGGGGGGGGGGGCGCCGAAGAATTTTTTGGCTTGGGGGAGAAAAATTTCTAGTTACGCCACTGGATTGGACATATCCAGTGTGATGCGGCTGTAGATGATTTTTGCTGTTTCTAAATTCTACATCAATGAATAAGTTTCAAAATAGAATGCATCAAGAGAACGGTGTTGGTAGTATAAAACTACCTACAGCACCTGGTATTCCCAGGTGGTCTCACATCCAAGAACAAACCAGGCCTAAGATCAGGTGATATTGGGCATATACAGTGTGGTGTGGCGGTAGATGAGCTTAGTGGTTTCTGTTAGAGTTCTTCTACTTCTAACTACTCGTACATAAATGAATAAGCGGACGATTTATTAAACCTGGTGAAATGATAATTTGCATGGTGATAAAGTACCAGCCAATCAGCTCCTAATTGCCATGTCACAGGCTGGGTTTGAAAAATGACAGTTAGGAGCTGACTGGCTGGTACTTTATCACCTTGCACTTTATCAGTTCACCAGGCTTAATAGATCTGCCCCAATGTTTCAAAATGGAATGCATCAAGAGAACGGTGTTGGTATTGTAAAAATACACACAGCTCCTGGTATTTCCTGGTGGTCTCCCATCCAAGTACTAAAACCAGGACCAATACTGCTCAGCTTCCATGATCAGGAGAGATTGGGCAAATCCAGTGTGCTGTGGCTGTAGATGAGCTCGTGGTTTCTGTTAGAGCTCTTCTACTTCTAACTTCTGGTACATAAAAGAATATGTGTAAAAATTAAATGTACAGTACCAAGAAAAGGGTGTTGGTAGTTTAAAAACACCTAAAGAATCTGATAATACATGGATGGGAGACTGCTTGGTAGTAACAAAGTCCAATACTGCTTTGCTTCAAAGATCAAATGAGATTGGGCATATCCAGTGTGGTGTGGCTTTAGATAAGCTTTGTGGTTTCTGTTAGAGCTCTTCTACTTCTAACTACTGGTACATTAATGAATATGTATAAGGTTGTAGTTTATCCAATATCCCTTTACTACCTTACCTCCCCCCCCCTCCCCTCCCCTCCCCTCCCTTCCCCTCCTTATAGCTTCCTTTGTTCTCTCCTCCTCGTGTGTGCGTTATTTGTTTTCTCATACGTCCTAGAGGATGCTGGGATCACATTAAGAACCATGGGGTATAGACGGGATCCGCAGGAGACATGGGCACTTTAAGACTTTCAAAGGGTGTGAACTGTCTCCTCCCTCTATGCCCCTCCTCCAGACTCCAGTTTTAGAATTGTGCCCAGTGAGACTGGATGCACTACAGGGGAGCTCTACTGAGTTTCTCTGAAAATACTTATGTTAGTTTTTCTTATTTTCAGGGAGGCTGCTGGCAACAGTCTCCCTGCTTCGTGGAACTTAGGGGAGAGAAGTATGACCAACTTCTAGTGAGTTCAATGGCTCGGCTTCTGGCTGACAGGACACCATTAGCTCCTGAGGGTGCTGATCGCTGGGTACGCCTAGATGCCCACTCCCGTAGCCTGCCATCACCCCCTTACAGAGCCAGAAGTCAGAAGACAGGCGAGTAGCAGAACAGAAGACTTCTTCTCCAGTGACGGCATTCTGAGGTACCACGCAGCGAGCGGAATGCTGTGCGCCATGCTTCCACACAAACACAGGCACTGCAGGGTGCAGGGCATGTGGGTGGGTGGGGGGGGGGCACCCTGGGCAGCATAAATTCCTCACAAAAGGCTGGCAAAAGTGGACATTAGTGCCTGGGCACTGTCCTTACCCCGCCAGCGTAATTAATTATTTGTTTCTGAGCGGAACAGAAGCGTGCCATTACAGCGGCGGGGCTTCTTCCTCACCTCACCAGCACATCTATAGAGCGTTACAAGTCTATCACTATAGAGTTTATTATTTCCCAGACTGTGTACTTTTGGCGCTGGGTTGTGAGCTAAAAAATCCTCTCTGTCCCTCTGACAGATTTACTGTAGGTCTATCCCCCATAAGCCGATGTGTCTGTGGGTACTTGGTACATGTGTGTCAACATGTCGGTGGCTGAATGTTTTTCCCAAGAGGAAACTATATTAGGAATGCAGACATATGATGGTGGCCCTGTTGGCACCACCAATAACTGACTGGGTGAAAGTTTCAATAATATCAGAGTGAGGTTGGATAAATCTGTGTCCCAGACACAGACGTAGAGAATAGATGTGATGTTCATGGCTATGCTTCTTTTCCCTCAGGCCCGCAAAAATGTTACTACACACTGATACTGACTCGGATACTGATTCCTATGTCGACCATAATATTTCCTGATTAGATCCAATATTGGCAAGGAGCATTCAGTACATGATTGTGGATATTAAGGACATATTAACATCACTGAGGACCCTGCTGTTCCTGACAAAGGGGTCTATATGTATGTATATATAGATATATAATGAAAGCTGATGTAACGTTCCTCCATCTCTGTTTGAGAAAGTCTGGGCCAGCTCGACAAGATGGTTTCAAATCCCCAAAAGGTTTCCGATTGTTTATTCATTTCCTGCTGCGGACAGAATAAAGTGGGAGTCACCCCCTGTTCTGCACGGGGCCCTGTCACAAATCCAGCGGATCGTATGCAGGAAGCTACATTATTTCTAGTTATGTAACCACGGGTACATTACTTAGACCTGCCATTACATGCGCATGGGTGAGTAGTAGTATTCAAGAATTGGTCGAATACCTTGTCTTCCGATATAGATATCTTGGAGAGATGGGATACTCCTTACGTTGGATCATATCAAGGACACTGCAGCATACTTACGACTGCAAGGGATATAGGACTCTTGAGTTCACGGGCCAATTTCATGGCAGTCTCGGATAGGAGGGCATTGTGGATTCACCAAGGGCATGCTGATGCTGACTCCAAGAAGAAAGGGAGTCTCTTCCCTATGAAGGTGAAGCCTTGTTTGGCAACGGCCTAGTTAATTTGATCTCGGCAGCTCCCGCAGGTAAGTCAACCTTCTTGCCCTATGTTCCCTCTCAACGGATGAAGACGCATCATTGTCTAACGCAGTCATTTTGTCCCAATAGATATGCAAGAAGTTAAGATTCCCCTTTCTTTGCAGGTAGAGGAAGGAGAAGAGGGAAGAGGTCTGTAGCCTCTTCAAGATCGCAGGAGCAGAGATCGTCCTCTGCTTCTGCCAAATCCACTGCATGACGCTGGGGCTCTCTTGCAGGAGCCCACACCAGTGGGGGCACGTCTAAAACACTTCAGTCAGTTCTGGATTAATTTGGACCTGGACTCGTGGGTTTTACAAATAGTGTCACAAGGGTACAAACTGGGGTTTCAAGACGTTCCCCCTCACCGATTGTTCAAATCGGCCTTAGTCAGCAGGGAGAAGGTTTTTATTCAAGCCTCTTCGTGCTCCCGAAGCCGGACGGCTCAGTCAGACCAATCTTAAATCTGAAATCCCTCAATTTCTACCTAAAGAAATTCAATTTCAAGATGGAATCTCTCAGGGTAGGGATCTCCAGTCCGGAGGAAGGAGATTTCATGGTTTTGGTAGACATAAGGATGCCTAATTACATGTTCCCGTTTAGCCACTGCATCAAGCTACCTGAGGTTTGCAATTCAGGATTGTCATTACCAATTTCAGACGTTGCCGTTTGGTCTGTCCACGGCTCCGAGGATTTTCACCAGGGTGATGGTGGAAATGATGGTTCTCCTTCGCAAGCAAGGAGTCACAATTATGCCGTACTTGGATGATCTCCTGATAAAGGCGAGATCCAGGGACCAGTTGGTGCAAAACATCTACTCTCCCTGACAGTTCTTCAACAACATGGTGTTATGCACACCAGTGCCTGCAGGAAAGTACTGGTGTCAGAACTGTTATGCACTCCAGTGTCTGCAGGAATGTACTGGTGTTTGAACTGTTATGCAAAACAAATGGACTCACAGACAAACTGGGGAATATGACATAACGTACACAGAAGGTGATAGGGTAACAAAACACACACAAAGTGAACAGAGAAGCCCAGAGGCTAAGGAACTGGGTATCTCCCTTGTATTAGAACTGCTCAGATGGAAAAAAGCAAGATGTTGTGTTTTAATACGTAGAGAACCCGAAATGCTGTTGCTAAGGGCAACAGCAAAACCCTAAAGGGTTACCAACGGGTGTGGCAGTAAACTCCTTGGTCAGAGATGGAAAGATAGACACAAGGAGAATCTCCACAATCCTAATTCTCACTTGCAGTGTACAGGTTTTAGCTTACTGCCACTAAACTGACCCCTGACACCTAGCACAGTGAGACAGGATTAGACAGGCAAGTCTTAGAATACAGCCGCAAACTTGCTAAGTTCACAGAGTAGTAACAGAACCCCAGCAAGCTAAACGACTGACTCCAGTCTTACTGCTAGGTCTGGATTGGCAGAGTGTAATACCAAATCCCCAGGCCTATTTGCAGTAAGCAACAAACAAATACAAAGCTACACAGTACTGGCTAACTTTCATGAACTGACTAACCAACAAAGATTCAGCAGCATCTGCTCACCCTGAAAAGAGGCCCTATAAAGCAGGTGCTGTCCACGCCCCACTCAGACCTCACAGACTGTGAGCACAAAAACCAGCACCGGATCCCCTGCCGTGCACAGAGCCTATAACCACTGCACAGCAAAAGACCCGAACCGGAGTATCAGCTGCGCTCAGGTTACTCCACTAGCACTTGTCTCCCGGTTGCCATGACGACGTGGCAGCACAGGGCAGGAGACCCTAACAGTACCCCCCCTCTGA
The DNA here is from genome assembly GCF_028390025.1 of Pseudophryne corroboree. NCBI lineage: Eukaryota > Metazoa > Chordata > Amphibia > Anura > Myobatrachidae > Pseudophryne > Pseudophryne corroboree. The sequence goes on from NW_026969290.1 coordinate 142,046, forward strand.
CGAGGGGTCAAAGAACCCCTACCACCGGGTTTATCGGGGAACTGCGAGAAGAAAGAGCGTATCAGTCTGGGGGCATGAAGATCACAACTGCGCGCCCACGACCGCTCCTCCGGGCCATACCCCTTCCAGTGCACCAAAAATGACAGCCGACCCCGAACCACCTTGGAGTCAAGAATCCTTTCAACAACAAACTCCCTCTGGCCACGTATCAGAAGAGGGGAAGGTCTTCCACTGGAAGAAGGATTACTAATCGCCCGTTTTAAAAGGGAACAATGAAATGTTTTATTGATACCCAAAGAACGGGGCAGATCTAACTGAAATGCCACCGGATTGATAACCCTGGTGATCTTATAAGGGCCGATGAACCGGGGCCCTAACTTATGAGATGGCTGTCTCAACTTCAAATTCTTGGTAGACAACCAGACGAAGTCTCCTAATTTGAAGCTGCAGGGTCTTTTCCGCTTATCAAAAACCCTTTTGGTCACTAATGACACAGACACAAGGGCTTTCTTCACTTTCCGCCAAATACCTCTAAGGACCGAAACCACAGAGGAACCACCAGGCGTGGAGTCCAGGGGGTCAAAAGAATTGGCCTTAGGATGATGCCCATACACACAAAGGAAGGGAGAGATCCCTGTAGCAGAGTGAGCCGCGTTGTTATAGGCAAACTCCGCCATGGACAGATGAGCAACCCAGTCAGTCTGACACTTGGAGACATAACACCTGAGGAACTGCTCCAAGGACTGGTTCACCCTTTCAGTCTGCCCATTAGACTGCGGATGGTAGCCTGACGACAAGCTGACAGAAATCTGGAGATCGGAACAAAATGCCCTCCAGAATTTGGCCACAAACTGGGATCCGCGGTCAGAGACCACATCAAGTGGCAACCCGTGGAGACGCACAACATGCAGCATAAATAATTCAGACAGGCGTCTGGCTGATGGCAGCCCAACCAGTGGAACGAAGTGCGCCATCTTCGAAAACCTGTCAACGACAACCCAGATGGCTGTCATCCCCGAGGATTTGGGCAAGTCCACCACAAAATCCATTGAAATGTGGGTCCATGGCTTAGATGGGATAGAGAGTGGATGTAATGGGCCAACAGGAACCCCTCTAGGAGTCTTATTTCGGGCACAGATGTCACATGCCCGAACCCACTGATCCACATCCTTAGCCACCGAGGGCCACCACACCGCCCTAGATAACAACTCCCGAGTTCTGGCAATACCCGGGTGACCTGCCGACTTCTTGGCATGGAATTCCAGGAACACTCGCTGTCTTAACCTAGGAGGCACAAACAAAAGACCTACCGGAAGGTCTGGAGGAGCCTGCTCCTGTGCTCTAAGGACTAATGATAAGAGGTCCTGGGTAATGCCCACTTTAATACATGATGGGGAAACAATGGGCAACGGCTCCTCGGTGGTCTCCTGGATTGGAGCAAAACTCCGCGAGAGCGCATCAGCCTTGATGTTTTTTGACCCAGGGCGATATGTTATCAAAAAATTAAAGCGAGCAAAAAACAAAGCCCATCGTGCCTGCCTGGCATTGAGACGCTTCGCTGACTCTAAATATGCCAGATTCTTATGGTCAGTGAGAATTGAGACCACAAACTTAGCCCCCTCAAGCCAGTGTCTCCACTCCTCGAGTGCATCCTTAATAGCCAACAATTCCCGGTTACCCACGTCATAATTCATCTCGGCAGGCGAAAATTTACGGGAAAAGTAAGCACAGGGATGAAGGCGATTATCAGACACTCCCATCTGAGAAAGCACTGCCCCAATACCCATCTCAGAGGCATCCACCTCCACCACAAAAGGACGCTCTGGATCTGGGTGTCGCAGCACCTTGGCCGAAACAAATGCCCTTTTGAGACGGGCAAAAGCCGCTTTAGCCTCACAAGACCAGTGAGCAACATCCGCCCCTTTCTTAGTGAGTGCCACCAAGGGCGCCACTATAGACGAAAATCCAGCGATAAATCGTCTATAAAAATTTGCAAAGCCCAGGAAACGCTGAAGCGCCTTCAAACTAGTGGGCTGCACCCAATCCAGGACTGCCTGTACCTTGGAACCCTCCATTTGGAAACCTTCTGGGGAGATAATATATCCTAGAAATGCGATTTGCTGAACTTCAAATTCGCACTTCTCCAGCTTCGCCCCAAGCCGGTGGTCTCTGAGTTTCTGGAGGACTAAGCGTACATGCTTCCGATGTTCCTCCAGGGAATGGGAGAAGATTAGGATGTCATCTAAGTATACAACTAAGAATCTATCCAAATATTCCCTGAGCACATCATTCATGAAATCCTGGAAGACTGCCGGGGCATTACAGAGCCCAAAAGGCATCACCAAATATTCATAATGCCCTGAGTGGGTATTAAAGGCAGTCTTCCATTCATCCCCCTCTCTTATTCGGATTAGATTGTACGCACCGCGTAGGTCAATCTTAGAAAAAATGGTGGCAGTACGAAGCTGGTCAAACAAGACCGAAATGAGAGGCAGTGGGTATGAGTTTTTAATCGTGATACGGTTCAATTCCCTGAAGTCGATGCAGGGTCGCAACGAACCGTCCTTTTTACCCACGAAGAAGAACCCCGACCCAACTGGAGACTGTGAAGGTCTGATAAATCCCTTAGCCAAGTTCTCCTGAATGTACTCTGCCATAGCCTGAGTCTCAGGACGTGACAGGGAGTACAACCTGCTCTTGGGAAGCTTAGCATTTGGCAACAAATCAATGGCACAGTCATAGGGGCGATGGGGAGGTAGTACCTCTGCAACTTTTTTGGAGAACACGTCCGCAAAATCTGCATAACACCCTGGCAATCCTGGCAAACTTAGCTGCGAGAGCCTGACTGGAAGGCTCAAGCAACTCCTGAAACAATCAGTACCCCAACTAAGAATCTCCCCAGAAACCCAGTCAAATTGAGGATTGTGGGCCCTTAACCAGGGTAACCCCAACACCAATGGGGCAAAAGTACAGACAGTCACATAAAAGGACAATTTTTCAGAGTGTGTGGCTCCAATAAACAAAGAAATCTGGCTAGTGCAAGAGGTAATTTTACCTTGGGATAATGGTTCCCCGTTTAACCCACAAATCTCAATTTCCGATGCCAAGGGTACTAAGGGAACAGAGTGTTTCAGGGCGAATTGGCGGTCCACAAAAACCCCGTCGGCCCCACTGTCCACAAAGGCCTCAGTCTTGACAGTTTGACCGAGGATCTTCAAGGTCACCGGAATGATAAAAGTCTTCTTGGGAAATTCTGACTTCTGGCCTGACAGGATATTTCCCATCACCCTCAGGCCCTGAAGTTTTCCGGCTTTTCTGGGCATGATACTACCACATGACCTTTATTCCCACAGTACAAACACAACCCCTGCTGTCTCCTCCGCGTCTTCTCACGCGAGGAGAGGCGGGTAGCCCCAATCTGCATAGGCTCCTCAGAAAATTCCTCAGAGTCTGAGGTTCCCTTGGGAAGGAAGGAAATCTCAGTCTCCCTTTCAAGCCTACGCTCTCTCAGCCGTCTATCCACCCGGATGGATAACTGCATGAGCTGATCCAAGCTATCAGGCAAGGGATATTGTACCAGTTGGTCCTTTATCTGGTTTGAAAGACCTCTTCGGTACTGGTGTCTCAGGGCTGGGTCATTCCACTGGGTATCATGGGCCAACCTCCGAAACTCCGTACAGTAAACCTCAACTGGCCTTCGCCCTTGCTTAAGGATCGAAATCTGAGCCTCGGCTGAGGCCGTCTTGTCAGGGTCATCATACAACATGCCCAGTGCCGTAAAAAAAGCATCAACACTTTTAAGCGACGGACAGTCAGGCTGCAACCCATATGCCCAGACCTGTTGGTCTCCTTGTAGCAAGGAAATCACTATGCCCACCCGCTGAATCTCCGACCCAGAAGACTGAGGCCTAAGCCGGAAGTATAGCTTGCAGCTCTCCTTGAAACAAAAGAACTGCGAGCGATCTCCAGAAAAACGATCCGGGAGATTTACTTTCGGCTCCTTAACCCCTGCAGGTGCTGCTGCTGCGGGAGCTCCGCCAGCAGCCTGGGAGGTGTGCATTTTAATGGACAAATCATTAAATTGTCGAGTCAGGACCTGCACCTGATCGACCACCTGTTGCAACGTATTTTGAGGGGTATGCTCCATATTCCCACAAAATTTCAACAGGAGTATTAGGCTGCTGAATATGTTATGCACACCAGTGCCTGCAGGAAAGTACTGGTGTCAGAACTGTTATGCACTCCAGTGTCTGCAGGAATGTACTGGTGTTTGAACTGTTATGCAAAACAAATGGACTCACAGACAAACTGGGGAATATGACATAACGTACACAGAAGGTGATAGGGTAACAAAACACACACAAAGTGAACAGAGAAGCCCAGAGGCTAAGGAACTGGGTATCTCCCTTGTATTAGAACTGCTCAGATGGAAAAAAGCAAGACGTTGTGTTTTAATACGTAGAGAACCCGAAATGCTGTTGCTAAGGGCAACAGCAAAACCCTAAAGGGTTACCAACGGGTGTGGCAGTAAACTCCTTGGTCAGAGATGGAAAGATAGACACAAGGAGAATCTCCACAATCCTAATTCTCACTTGCAGTGTACAGGTTTTAGCTTACTGCCACTAAACTGACCCCTGACACCTAGCACAGTGAGACAGGATTAGACAGGCAAGTCTTAGAATACAGCCGCAAACTTGCTAAGTTCACAGAGTAGTAACAGAACCCCAGCAAGCTAAACGACTGACTCCAGTCTTACTGCTAGGTCTGGATTGGCAGAGTGTAATACCAAATCCCCAGGCCTATTTGCAGTAAGCAACAAACAAATACAAAGCTACACAGTACTGGCTAACTTTCATGAACTGACTAACCAACAAAGATTCAGCAGCATCTGCTCACCCTGAAAAGAGGCCCTATAAAGCAGGTGCTGTCCACGCCCCACTCAGACCTCACAGACTGTGAGCACAAAAACCAGCACCGGATCCCCTGCCGTGCACAGAGCCTATAACCACTGCACAGCAAAAGACCCGAACCGGAGTATCAGCTGCGCTCAGGTTACTCCACTAGCACTTGTCTCCCGGTTGCCATGACGACGTGGCAGCACAGGGCAGGAGACCCTAACACATGGTTGGCTCCTAAACTTGCCAAAATCGCAGTTGGTCCCAATGACGCGGTTGTTGTTTCTGGGAGTCATACTGGACACAGAAGAGGCTTTCTTCCAGTGGAAAGGCTATGGAGTTCCAGAGTCTGGTCAAACAAATTCTGAAACCAGCAAGAGTGTTAATCCATCAATGCATTCTGTTGCTGGGGAAGATGGTTGCGGCCTACGAGGCCATTCAGTTTGGCAGGTTCCATGCCAGAGTGTTCCAGTGGGACCTGTTGGACAAGTGGTCCGGATCCCACCTACACATGCACCGGAGGATAATCCTGTCTTCCAAGACCAGAATCTTACTCCATTGGTGGCTGCACAGTTCTCACCTCCTAGAGGGGCGATGGTTCGGGATCCAGGACTGGATCCTAGGGACCATGGATGCAACCCTCCGAGGCTGGGGAGCAGTCACACAGGGGGAAAACATCCAAGGAAGATGGTCAAGTCAGGAAAGTTTTCTCCACATAAATGTTCTGGAGTTAAGGGCCATTTAATAACTGCAGACACAGTACGCACTGGGACGGGTGCCCAGCATCCTCTACGGACTAAGAGAAAAGGATTTACCGGTAGGTATTAAAATCCTATTTTCTCTAACGTCCTAGAGGATGCTGGGGACTCCGTAAGGACCATGGGGATAGATAGGCTCCGCAGGAGACATGGGTACTTTAAGAAAGACTTTAGTTCTGGGTGTGCACTGGCTCCTCCCTCTATGCCCCTCCTCCAGACCTCAGTTTGATACTGTGCCCAGTGGAGACTGGGTGCTTTTCAGGAGCTCTCCTGAGCTTTCTGACAGAAAGTATTTTGTTAGGTTTTTAATTTTCAGGGAGCACTGCTGGCAACAGACTCCCTCATCGAGGGACTGAGGGGAGAGAAGCAGCCCTACTCTCTGAGTTGCAAGGTCCAGCTTCTTAGGCTACTGGACACCATTAGCTCCAGAGGGATTGGTACGCAGGATCTCACCCTCGCCGTCCGTCCCAGAGCCGCGCCTCCGTCCCCCTTGCAGAGCCGGAAGATAGAAGCCGGGTGAGTATGAGAAGAAAAGAAGACTTCAGAGGCGGCAGAAGACTTCATGATCTTCACTGAAGTAACGCACAGCACTGCAGCTGTGCGCCATTGCTCCCATACACCTCACACACTCCGGTCACTGTAAGGGTGCAGGGCGCAGGGGGGGGGGGCACCCTGGGCAGCAATATAAACCTCTTTTTGGCAAAAATATAACACATATACAGCGGGGCACTGTATATATGTATGAGCCCCCGCCAATTTTACAGTTTAAGCGGGACAGAAGCCTGCCGCCGAGGGTGCGGGGCTTCTCCCTCAGCACTCACCAGCGCCATTTTTTCTTCACAGCACCGCTGAGAGGAAGCTCCCCGGACTCTCCCCTGCTTATACCACGGTAGACAAGAGAGTTGAAAAGAGGGGGGGGGGGCACATAATTTGGCGCAAATTACATACAGCAGTACTACTGGGCAAACATTAAGTTACTGTGTATTCCTGGGTTATATAGCGCTGGGGTGTGTGCTGGCATACACTCTCTCTGTCTCTCCAAAGGGCCTTGTGGGGAAACTGTCTTCAGAAAAAGCATTCCCTGTGTGTGTGGTGTGTCGGTACACGTGTGTCGACATGTCTGAGGAAGAAGGCTATATTAGAGAGGAGCAGGAGCAAATGAATGTGGTGTCTCCGCTGACAGCTGATTGGATGGATATGTGGAATGTTTTAAATGCTAGTGTAAACTCATTGCACAAAAGATTAGACAAGGCTGAAGCTTTGGGACAGTCAGGGTCTCAACCCATGCCTGATCCTATGTTGCAGGGACTGTCAGGGTCTCATAAGCGCCCACTATCCCAGATTGTTGACACAGATACAGACACGGATTCTGACTCCAGTGTCGATTACGATGATGCAAAGTTACAGCCAAAATTGGCAAAATCCATTCGATATATGATTATGGCAATAAAAGATGTTTTGCACATCAGAGAGGAACCCCCTGTCCCTGACAAGAGGGTACATATTTACAAGGTGAAAAAGCCTGAGGTAACCTTTGAGGGGGTCACACGAGCTGAACGAGTTATGTGAAAAAGCTTGGGAATCTCCAGATAAAAGACTGCATATTTCCAAAAGGATTCTTATGGCGTATCCTTTCCCATCAATGGATAGGTTACGATGGGAATCCTCCCCTAGGGTGGACAAAGCATTAACACGCTTATCCAAGAAGGTAGCCCTCCCGTCCCAGTATACGGCTACCCTCAAAGAGTCTGCTGACCGCAAACAGGAGATTTCCCTGAAGTCCATTTATACACATTCAGGTACCTTACTCAGACCGGCAATTGCGTCGGCCTGGGTGTGTAGTGCTGTAGCGGCATGGACGGATACCTTATCTGAGGGGATGGATACCCTAGATAAGGATACTATTTTATTGACCCTGGGGCATATAAGAGATGCTGTCCTATATATGTGTGTATGCAAACTACAGGTGGTGCTGCAGGGCTCACACCCTTTTACTTGTCTTGTAGAGCAACTCTGGAGCTGTTTCTGGGTCCAGCTGCTGCAAGAAATCAGCTTGAATGCTTCAGGGGCTGGGGCATGGCCAACATGAGCCCACACTGATGGGGGGTGGGGGTGTATAAAGTGATTTAGGGGTCATCCAAGCGCAACCCCACAAAGGCCGCCATGCCCTGCGTGACCCTTTTCTCTTTTCATATGCAGACGAGGGTTGCAGCCAACTATGCCCACTGCTTGGATGACATCACTATATGCAAATCCATCTGCTGCAGGCCTTCCCCCAGGAATGCTTGCAGTAGTTGTTGCATTTGGTTTGTTGTTTGGGGGTGCTTCAGTATTAGGCAGCCTTCTGCCCTCCCACATTCGTCTGAAAATGTGTTCTCCCTGCAGTTGTTGTTCCCAGATGAGAGTTCCCTTGTGCTTCCTCAGTTGAATCTCCTTAACTTGACAGGGGTGTGCCCGAGCAGCCGCCCTCCACAGCCCTATCCCAACACATACTTATCTTGCATATGAGATCTCTTGATCATGAAGATAGTTCTCACAGGGTGAGGTTCATCCATTACATTTTAAAGTAGGAAGGTACAAATTACATATTCAAATTACATATATGTGCTGGATTCAAATGTTTTCCCCCCTTCCTTTCTCAATTGTGCCCATCAGCAGCTATTCTAATGTTGCTGCCAATGGGTGTGACGCATTCATTTCTTCTGTGGGGTACACTGGACTCCACAAGGATTCACATTGTATTTGTACACCAGAGTAGGATCTTGATCTGAGGCACCAACAGGCTCAAAGCTTTTGACTGTTCCCAAGATGCTCAGCGCCCCCTCCTCTATAACCTCGCTTCCATGAACAGGGAGCTCAGTTTGTAGTTGGTGCCTTCAGTAGCAGGCCACTTAACAGGGGGCTGCCTCAGGCAGCCTATTCTTAGCTATTAATTTTGGCAAGAAAAGAAGAACTTTTTTTATAAGAATCTACAAGGGCTGCAGCAGGCTAGGTCTAATAGACCTCTTTACTGCAGCTCCATCACTCCCAGTGGCGCAGTATACTCCCGTGCCCCAGTTGCTGGGTCACTGCAGCGGAGGCTCCGGTTTCTTCCTAAGGTCAGTCACACACACACCGCCCTCCGGGATCACGAGGCCGCTGATGGGGGCGGGCCGTGTGCGCACTGGCGTGGACACTGATTACTGGGCAGCCGCTCCACTAGCCACCAGGGACAGTTAAGGAGCACAGCTCTGGGGGTTTTTCTCCTATATTAACCCCATTTTGTACTACCCGCAGTGCATTGTGATAGGTAATGGGGCCTAATTCAGGTTGGATCGCAATCCAACTGCAAAAACTGCTAAGAGCATACGCCTGCATTTTCTGCGGCACCCCGCAGATAATGCGATCACCTCTGCCTGTGAATCGGTGAAGGGGGGGGGGGGGAGGGGGGTCAACAACACTCCATTTCCAAGTCGGAGATGGAGCGGTGCGGGGGCACGGTTTCAAAATGGGGTCGGCAACGGAGAAACAGGAGGCGTGGTCAGAGCAGCTGCATGACATCACATGGGCCGGACTCTGCCAGTGGAGCTCCAGCGTCATGAGGTAGATTTTGTAGAGGCCGGGGAGAACTTCTGTTCCTGGGAACTAGCTGTGTTGTGCAGCTTTATTCCTCTGCCCCTACCTCTGGCAAGAAAGGACGCACCTCGCACTTTCTTGTTTCTTTGTGACTGAAAGGACTGCATTTGATAATGCGGAGCTTTCTTATGCTGTGAGGGAACATAAGGTAAAAAATTTGATTTTCCAACTGTAGCTGTGCGTGTTAATGCTTTGTCCATCCTACGTGAGGATTTCCATCGTAACCTATCCGTTGATGGAATAGGATACGCCATAAGAATCCTTTTGGAAATCTGCAGTCTTTTATCTGGAGATTCCCAAGCTTTTTCACATAACTCGTTCAGCTCGTGTGACCCCCTCAAAGGTTACCTCAGGCTTCTTTCCCTTGTACATATGTACCCTCTTGTCAGGGACAGGGGGTTCCTCTGTGATGTGCAAAACATCTTTTATTGCCATAATCATATATCGAATGGATTTTGCCAATTTTGGCTGTAACTTTGCATCATCGTAATCGACACTGGAGTCAGAATCCGTGTCGGTATCTGTGTCAACAATCTGGGATAGTGGGCGCTTATGAGACCCTGACAGTCCCTGCAACATAGGATCAGGCATGGGTTGAGTCCCTGACTGTCCCAAAGCTTCAGCCTTGTCTAATCTTTTGTACAATGAGTTTACACTAGCATTTAAAACATTCCACATATCCATCCAATCAGGTGTCAGCGGAGACACCACATTCATTTGCTCCTGCTCCTCTCTAATATAGCCTTCTTCCTCAGATATGTCGACACACGTGTACCGACACACCACACACACAGGGAATACTTTTTCTGAAGACAGTTTCCCCACAAGGCCCTTTGGAGAGACAGAGAGAGAGTATGCCAGCACACTCCCCAGCGCTATATAACCCAGGAATAACACAGTAACTTAATGTTTGTCCAGTAGCGCTGCTGTATGTAATTTGCGCCGAATTATGTGCCCCCCCTCTCTTTTCAACCCTCATCTCTACCGTGGTATAAGCAGGGGAGAGTCCGGGGAGCTTCCTCTCAGCGGTGCTGTGGAGAAAAAATGGCGCTGGTGAGTGCTGAGGGAGAAGCCCCGCCCCCTCGGCGGCGGGCTTCTGTCCCGCTTAAACTGTAAAATTGGTGGGGGCTCATACATATATACAGTGCCCAGCTGTATATATGTTATATTTTTGCCAAAAAGAGGTTTATATTGCTGCCCAGGGCGCCCCCCCTGCGCCCTGCACCCTTACAGTGACCGGAGTATGTGAGGTGTATGGGAGCAATGGCGCACAGCTGCAGTGCTGTACGCTACCTCAGTGAAGATCATGAACTCTGTGGAGCCCGTCTATCCCCATGGTCCTTACGGAGTCCCCAGCATCCTCTAGGACGTTAGAGAAACTAGGATTTTAATACCTACCGGTAAATCCTTTTCTCTTAGTCTGTTGAGGATGCTGGGCACCCGTCCCAGTGTGTACTGTGTCTGCAGTTATTAAATGGCCCTTAACTCCAGAACATTTATGTGGAGACAACTTTCCTGACTTGACCATCTTCCTTGGACATTTTCCCCCTGTGTGACTGCTCCCCAGCCTCGGAGGGTTGCATCTGTGGTCCCTAGGATCCAGTCCTTGATCCCGAACCATCGCCCCTCTAGGAGGTGAGAACTGTGCAGCCACCAATGGAGTGAGATTCTGGTCTTGGAAGACAGGATTATCCTCCGGTGCATGTGTAGGTGGGATCCGGACCAATTGTCCAACAGGTCCCACTGGAACACTCTGGCATGGAACCTGCCAAACTGAATGGCCTCGTAGGCCACAACCATCTTCCCCAGCAACTGAATGCATTGATGGATTAACACTCTTGCTGGTTTCAGAATTTGTTTGACCAGACTCTGGATCTCCATAGCCTTTCCACTGGAAGAAAACCTCTTCTGTGTCCAGTATGTGTTATGATTCCAGCACTCTGGTCAGAGAAGATCTTATGGCAAGGACCGGAGCACTGGAACGGAATGCTGGGGAAGGGAGCAGGACAGGAAAATAGCCCCTGGCGCCCTAACTCTGTTGTCTCACCCGTGTTGTCAGAAATCCCCTGCGAGACTATGGTTTCTTGAGCCCTTGGCAGCCGCGTTTGAAGGGCGGATTATGTCTGCCCAACTTCGATGCCCCCCGGTCTTAATGAGAGACAAAGGGAAACCCGAGACAGGGTGATAACAAGAGGCCCTCTAACTAAACAACCAGGCCAGGGGATAAGCAAACTCAAAACTATAATATGTGCGGAGAAACCGCCAGGAAAAAGGACAACCAAAATATCCACTTGTCCAATTCTCCTACCCGGCACCGCCGAGTACCAGAGAGGACTTGTGGAAGCGGAACCCTCCGCAAATGCTCCAAACACAAAATATAAAAGGTAAAGCGGCTGAGCCGCAACACACGGCAGAGCCGCAACTCACGAACACCACTGGATATAAAACGGTGATCAGTCAGGACTCCAGGGAACCAAACGACCTCTTGGGATGAGATGACAACTCCTGAATACCGGACTTCTGCGGACTGGAATGACCGGATACAGCAGGACTGGAAACAGACTCTCAGCAAACAAAGGCAGCATGCAGGAAGCTATTACCGGCATCTGTGAGAAGCCCTGGGAGTGTATTTAACAAGGAGTACTCCAATCAGCTGCTAATGGCTGATTAGAATAAATGCCGTGCAGCTGCCTTGCTGCACGGCCAGAGAGCAGGTGAATATCTTAATTTCCTAAAGCCTAGCAACGGGGAACGCGGTCCGCCAGTGGCGTCCCCGTTGCTAGGGTCCGTGCGGCTCAGCGCGCCCGGCGTCTAGCGTTGCTAGGGAGCCGGCGGCTGTACGTGCACGGCATCTCTAGTTGCTAGGCGCCGGGCCGCGCAGACCATCAAGCGGACCCCGGCGCCTAACAGTACCCCCCCCTTGAGGAGGGGTCAAGGAACCCCTAAAGCCAGGTTTCTGAGGAAATTCCCGAAAAAATGCCCTCTTGAGCCTCGGGGCATGAAGATCCTTATCTAGGACCCAAGACCTTTCCTCCGGACCATAGCCTTTCCAGTGAACCAGAAAATACAGCCGATCCCGGGACAATTTGGAATCGAGAACCTTCTCTACCAAGAACTCCTGTTGTCCCTGTACATCCACTGGAGATCTACCCTGAGAGATCTTCCGAGGAAATCTACTGGAAGAAACGTATTGTTTCAACAGGGAACAATGAAACGTATTTCCAATCCTGAGAGATCTTGGTAAACGTAACCGAAAGGCAACTGGGTTGACTCTTTTAATAATAAGAAATGGCCCAATAAATTTGGGTCCCAGTCTAGCTGAGGATTGTCGAAGCCTGATGTTGCGAGTCGACAACCACACCCTATCTCCCACCTTAAAAGTGCAAGGACGTCGGAGCCTGTCAGAAAATTTCTTCTCTCGAAAGGCCGCTTTTCTGAGAGCAAGGTGCACCTTTTTCCAAATGGCTCTGAGATGGGAGGTTAAGGTAAGCGAGGAGACTGAGGAATGATGAAAAAAAGAATTAGCTCTGGGGTGAAAACCAAAAACTGAAAAGAATGGAGACTCTTTAGTGGAGGAATGACAAGAATTATTGTAAGCAAATTCAGCCAACGTAAGAAACTCGGACCAATCATTCTGGAGTTTGGCTGAATACAAGCGCAAATATTGTTTCAATGATTGGTTAACTCGTTCGGTTTGCCCGTTGGATTGTGGGTGGTAACCGGATGTTAACGACAATTTCATCTTCAATGAGGCACAAAAACATTTCCAGAATTGTGCGATGAATTGTGGACCCCGATCAGAAACAATATCAGTAGGCAACCCATGAAGCCTGAATACATGGCGGAGAAACAAAACTGCCAACCCTTGGGCAGAAGGCAATCGGGGAAGAGCAATAAAATGAGCCATTTTACTAAAACGGTCCACTACCACCCATATGACTCGGAATCCGGCTGAAAGGGGAAGGTCAACCACAAAATCCATGGAAATATGAGACCACGGCCTGAGAGGAACATTTAAGGGCATAAGTTGCCCGATGGGCAAGGAACGGGGAACCTTATGCTGTGCACAAACCTGACATGAATAAACAAATTCCTTGACGTCTTTAGAAAGACCAGGCCACCATACTGAGCGAGAGACTAACTCCAATGTCTTAGAGACTCCTGGATGCCCTGAAACTTTGTTATCATGGAATTCCGTTAAAACAGTAACTCTCAAAAACTCAGGGACGTAAAGACGACCAGCAGGAGTAATTCTAGGAGCTTGGTGTTGAAGCTGTTTTAACTGGGTAAATAAATCTTGTGTGAGGCCCGCCCAGATGACCGAAGATGGAAGTATGGGGGTAACAGGATTGTTATTGTGAACCGGAAGAAAGCTATGTGACAGGGCATCAGCCTTAGTATTCTTGGAACCAGGCCTGAAAGTGATTATAAATTTGAAACGCGTAAAAAATAATGCCCAACGTGCCTGCCGGGCATTAAGCCGCTTAGCCGATTCAATGTATTGCAGGTTCTTATGGTCAGTCAATACCGAAATAGTATGTTTTGCTCCCTCCAGCCAATGCCTCCACTCCTCGAAAGCCCATTTTACCGCCAGTAACTCCCGATTACCAACGTCATAGTTGGATTCAGCGGAGGAGAATTTCCTGGACATAAAGGCACAAGGATGTAACTCCAGAGACTCCGGATCCTTTTGAGAAAGGATAGCCCCCACTCCAACCTCCGAGGCATCAACCTCCACCACAAAGGGCAATTCCGGATTAGGATGTCTGAGGACTGGAGCCGAAACAAAGGCTTGTTTCAAGGCCCGGAAGGACAACTCAGCTTCACGCGACCAGTTGGTAGGATCTGCTCCTTTCTTTGTCAGAGCTACAATGGGAGCAACCAGGTCAGAAAAAGAATGAATGAACCTCCTATAATAATTTGCAAACCCTAAAAAACGCTTAATTGCTTTTAAATTGGTGGGTTGCGCCCAACTAAGGATGGCCTGGAGTGTCTTTGGTTCCATGGAAAATCCCTGAGGGGAAATTATGTACCCTAAAAAAGATACTTCCGTGACATGAAACTCACACTTCTCCAGCTTGGCATATAAATGATTCTCACATAACTTTTGAAGAACCAGACGCACCTGGGTAACATGTTGTTCCATTGATTTAGAAAAAATCAGGATGTCGTCTAAGTAAACGACCACGAATTTCCCTAGGAAGTCACGGAGCACATCGTTAATGAGGTCTTGAAAAACTGCCGGAGCATTGGACAGGCCGAACGGAATCACCAGGTATTCGTAGTAACCCGACTGAGTACTGAAGGCCGCTTTCCACTCATCTCCAGATTTAATTCGGATGAGGTTGTACGCTCCTCTAAGGTCAATTTTAGAAAAAATCACAGCAGAACGTAACTGATCAAAGAGTACAGAAATCAACGGCAAAGGATAGGTGTTTTTAACTGAGATCTTATTCAGGGCTCTAAAATCAATGCAAGGTCTAAGCGAGCCATCCTTTTTCTCCACAAAGAAGAAGCCTGCACTTAAAGGAGATTTTGATGGTCTAATAAATCCTTTCTCAAGGCTCTCCTTTACATAATCATTCATAGCCGCAGTTTCTGGCCCGGATAATGCATATAATCTTCCCTTTGGCAATGCGGCACCAGGAATTAACTCAATAGCACAATCATAAGGCCGATGGGGAGGCAGAATGTCCGCATTGCCTTTGGAGAAAACATCAGCAAACTCCTGGTATTCCACCGGAATGAGTTCTGGAATGATAGCTGCTACTCTGACTGGAAACGTGATACATTCCTTATCACAAAAAGTACCCCAATGTGAAATCTCCCCCGACCGCCAATCAATGGTGGGATTATGAAAGGCCAGCCAAGGGTGACCCAGAACAACTGGAACTGCTGGGCAATGTGTAAGAAAGAACTCGATTTTCTCGGAATGTAGAGCTCCTACTGTAAGTAGTACAGGGGGTGTACGGAGAGAAATAATCCCATTAGACAGCGGACTCCCATCTAAGCCATGCATGGTGACACACCTACCCAAAGGTAACTGAGGAATGCCTAAGGCCTTAGCCCAAGTTAAATCCATAGAGTTTCCTGCAGCTCCACTGTCAACAAAAGCCGACACCGAAGAACTGAGGCTGCCAAAGGAAACTTTAACTGGGACTAAAAGGGAGTTATTCGAGGAGATAAGCTGCAGACCTAGGTGAACCCCCTCACAATTCACCTGGTCAAAGCGTTTCCCGACTTGTTCGGACAATTACGAGCAAAATGTCCCTTACCCCCACAGTACAGACAAAGACCAGAATTTTGCCTTCTGGCTCTTTCTTCAGGAGACAGCCGGGAGAGACCCATCTGCATGGTCTCCTCTACGTCTTCAGGAATGGAATATACACACGGACTTGACCTTACAGGTGCTCCTTTTTCAGCCCTCCGCTCTCTGAGACGACGATCAATCTTAATAGAAAGCTCCATGAGTTTATCGAGAGTCTCAGGAGCGGGGTACTGAAGGAGACTGTCTTTTATAGACTCTGATAAGCCGAGGCGAAACTGACTGCGCAGGGCTGGGTCATTCCAGCCACAGTCGTTCGACCAACGGCAAAACTCCGTACAATAAACCTCTGCAGGATTTCTACCCTGTCTGAGAGCGCGCAACTGACTTTCAGCGGACGCCTCTCTATCAGGGTCATCATACAAGAGCCCTAAAGACTCAAAAAAAGCGTCAACTGACAACAATGCCGGATCCTCTGCTCTTAAACCAAATGCCCAGGTCTGAGGATCCCCCTGGAGCAAAGAAATAATAAACCCGACCCGCTGAGATTCAGTACCCGAGGAAGTCGGTCTTAAACGAAAATAAAGTTTACAGGATTCTTTAAAATTAAAAAACTCTTTTCTATCACCAGAAAAACGGTCAGGCAAATGCATCTTTGGTTCAGGGACTACCCTTGGGGAAGCTCGCAAAAGATCTTCCTGCGACTTCACCCGAAGAGAAAGATCCTGAACCATCTGAGTAAGTTCTTGAATCTGGCTGACTAAGAGCTGACCAGGATTTGGCCCTAAACCTGTTGGATTCATGAGGCCGATAAACTCTCACAAAACTGAATGAGAAAAAATTAAACCCCGTTTAATTTTAAGTTTTGGTATGGCCGGTAATAATGTTATGATTCCAGCACTCTGGTCAGAGAAGATCTTATGGCAAGGACTGGAGCACTGGAACGGAATGCTGGGGAAGGGAGCAGGACAGGAAAATAGCCCCTGGCGCCCTAACTCTGTTGTCTCACCCGTGTTGTCAGAAATCCCCTGCGAGACTATGGTTTCTTGAGCCCTTGGCAGCCGCGTTTGAAGGGCGGATTATGTCTGCCCAACTTCGATGCCCCCCGGTCTTAATGAGAGACAAAGGGAAACCCGAGACAGGGTGATAACAAGAGGCCCTCTAACTAAACAACCAGGCCAGGGGCTAAGCAAACTCAAAACTATAATATGTGCGGAGAAACCGCCAGGAAAAAGGACAACCAAAATATCCACTTGCCCAATTCTCCTACCCGGCACCGCCAAGTACCAGAGAGGACTTGTGGAAGCGGAACCCTCCGCAAATGCTCCAAACACAAAATATAAAAGGTAAAGCGGCTGAGCCGCAACACACGGCAGAGCCGCAACTCACGAACACCACTGGATATAAAACGGTGATCAGTCAGGACTCCAGGGAACCAAACGACCTCTTGGGATGAGATGACAACTCCCGATTACCGGACTTCTGCGGACTGGAATGACCGGATACAGCAGGACTGGAAACAGACTCTCAGCAAACAAAGGCAGCATGCAGGAAGCTATTACCGGCGTCTGTGAGAAGCCCTGGGAGTGTATTTAACAAGGAGTCCTCCAATCAGCTGCTAAAGGCTGATTAGAATAAATGCCGTGCAGCTGCCATGCTGCACGGCCAGAGAGCAGGTGAATATCTTAATTTCCTAAAGCCTAGCAACGGGGAACGCGGTCCGCCAGTGGCGTCCCCGTTGCTAGGGTCCGTGCGGCTCAGCGCGCCCGGCGTCTAGCGTTGCTAGGGAGCCGGCGGCTGTACGTGCACGGCGTCTCTAGTTGCTAGGCGCCGGGCCGCGCAGACCATCAAGCGGACCCCGGCGCCTAACAGTATGACTCCCAAAAACAACAACCGCGTCATTGGGACCAACTGCAATTTTGGCAAGTTTAGGAGCCAACCATGTTGTTGAAGAACTGTCAGGGAGAGTAGATGTTTTGCACCAACTGGTCCCTGGATCTCGCCTTTATCAGGAGATCATCCAAGTACGGGATAATTGTGACTCCTTGCTTGCGAAGGAGAACCATAATTTCCGCCATCACCCTGGTGAAAATCCTCGGAGCCGTGGACAGACCAAACGGCAATGTCTGAAATTGGTAATGACAATCCTGAATTGCAAACCTTAGGTAGCTTGAGGCAGTGGCTAAATGGGAACATGTAAGTAGGCATCCTTTATGTCTACCAAAACCATGAAATCTCCGTCCTCCGGACTGGAGATCACTGCCCTGAGAAATTCCATCTTGAAATTGAATTTCTTTAGGAAGAAATTGAGGGATTTCAGATTTAAGATTGGTCTGACTGAGCCGTCCGGCTTCGGGACCACGAAGAGGCTTGAATAAAAACATTCTCCCTGCTGACTAAGGCCAATTTGAACTATCGGTGAGGGGGAACGTCTTGAAACCCCAGTTTGTACCCTTGGGACACTATTTGTAAAACCCACGAGTCCAGGTCCGAATGAATCCAGAACTGACTGAAGAGTTTTAGACGTGCCCCCACTGGTGTGGGCTCCTGCAAGAAAGCCCCAGTGTCATGCAGTGGATTTGGCAGAAGCAGAGGACAATCTCTGGTCCTGCGATCTTGAAGAGGCTACAGACCTCTTCCTTTTCCTTCCTCTACCTGCAAAGAAAGGGGAATCTTAACTTCTTGCATATCTATTGGGCCAAAATGACTGCGGTAGATAATGATGCGTCTTCATCCGTTGAGAGGGAACATAGGGCAAGAAGGTTGACTTACCATTGAAATGAGGATGCATCTTGCTGCCTTTCCAATGAAGCAAGTTTAATTTAGTAATAGGTGAAAAACCATCCTTACAAAGGTGTTAATCAGAGACTTGGCTTTGTGGACACTTTTCAGAGAACAAATTTGTTAGCATAAAAATAAAGCCAGAAAATGAAGAGCTGTTTAATCACTCAATTGGATTTTTCTGCCAGCATATTTTTTTTCTCTGCAACCCACTGCTAAATTGTGCTTCCTAGCTGTTTTTATAAAATCACTGAATCAAATCTAACTCTGATTACATCAGAGAAGGCCAGGTACCCTACACCATAACAGGGGGTTTGAAATTTTGACTTGTCTACTTAAATATCACCAAAATCTGATCACAAGTTTAATTACGTCCCTGGGTGGGATTGAACCACCAACCTTTTGGTTAATAGCCGAACACACTAACCGATTGCGCCACAGAGACACTTTGCAAAAAGTGCATACTGACAAAGGCTAATAGGCATACATCTAGAACGTTTCCTAGAAAAACATTAAAAAATCAATAATCTGGAGAGTTTTTGTAAGATGTTTCTTCCATCAACCAACGAAGAAACACATTGGTACTTTCCCATGATGAGTGAGTGCTTCAGGATCTCTTGCACTTACATGTGCAGCAGAGTACTGCAATGGAAGCATGCTGGACCCATAACCCAGAGGTAGGCAGATTGAAACTATCCTTTGCTATATGCATTTTTTTTGTTAATTTAAGTAATCAAAACTGGGATTGATATTTTTGCTCTTTTATTTTTACTTAAAGTACAATAACTTTTACCATTTTAATTTGTTTTAATAGTATATTGACAGTATAGTTTTCTTTCAAAAATCCACTTAATTTTCTTTACCCTGTTATTAAAATGGTAATTGACAAAAACAAACTACATTGTCACCAGAAGAGCAATACAAAATGTACAAGTGATATATTAAAATCATCTTTCCAGCTTGAATTTCAATGATGCATTGGGGCAACGATTTTGTGAGAAACATCTTCACCCTTAAATAAAGATTTTCGTAATTCCTTACCTGTGTGCTAATTAGATATCACCTTGTTTTCACATTAAACAGACTTCCACATGAGAAAGCAGCAAGGATGCAGTGGCGTTAATGTTTCCTGGTGTCAACCTGTATTATTTCAGTAGACATTGAAATGAGGATGCATCTTGCTGCCTTTCCAATGAAGCAAGTTTAATTTAGTAATCGGTGAAAAACCATCCCTACAAAGGTGTTAATCAGAGACTTGGCTTTGTGGACACTTTTCAGAGAACAAATTTGTTAGCATAAAAATAAAGCAAGAAAATTAAGAGCTGTTTAATCACGCAATTTGATTTTTTTGCCAGCATATTTCTTTTTCTCTGCAACCCACTGCTAAATTGTGCTTCCTAGATGTTTTTATAAAATCACTGAATCAAATCTAACTCTGATTACATCAGAGAAGGCCAGGTACCCTACACCATAACAGGGGGTATGAAATTTGACTTGTCTACTTAAAGATCACCAAAATCTGATAACAAGGTCAATTACGTCCCTGGGTGGGATTGAACCACCAACCTTTTGGTTAATAGCCGTACATACTAACTGATTGCGCCACAGAGACACTTTGCAAAAGTCCATACTGACAAAGGCTAATAAGCATTCATCTAAAACGTTTCCTAGCAAAACTTTAAAAAGTCAATAATCTGGAGAGTTTTTGTAAGATGTTTCTTCCATCAACCAACGAAGAAACACATTGGTACTTTCCCATGATGAGTGAGTGCTTCAGGATCTCTTGCACTTACATGTGCAGCAGAGTACTGCAATGGAAGCATGCTGGGCCCATAACCCTGAGGTAGGCAGATTGAAACTATCCTCTGCTATATGCATTTTTTTTGTTAATTAAAGTAATCCAAAACTGGGATTGATATTTTGTCTCTTTTATTTTTACTTAAAGTACAATAACTTTTACCATTTTAATTTGTTTTAATAGTATATTGACAGTATTGTTTTCTTTCAAAAATCCACTTAATTTTCTTTACCCTATTAATAAAATGGTAATTGACAAAAACAAACTACATTGTCACCAGAAGAGCAATACAAAATGTACAAGTGATATATTAAATTCATCTTTCCAGCTTGAATTTCAATGATGCATTGGGTCAACAATTTTGTGAGAAACATCTTCACCCTTAAATAAAGATTTTCTTAATTCCTTACCTGTGTGCTAATTAGATATCACCTTGTTTTCACATTAAACAGACTTCCACATGAGAAAGCAGCAAGGATGCAGTGGCGTTAATGTTTCCTGGTGTCAACTTGTATTATTTCAGTAGACATTGAAATGAGGATGCATCTTGCTGCCTTTCCAATGAAGCAAGTTTAATTTAGTAATAGGTGAAAAACCATCCTTACAAAGGTGTTAATCAGAGACTTGGCTTTGTGGACACTTTTCAGAGAACAAATTTGTTAGCATAAAAATAAAGCCAGAAAATGAAGAGCTGTTTAATCACTCAATTGGATTTTTCTGCCAGCATATTTTTTTTCTCTGCAACCCACTGCTAAATTGTGCTTCCTAGCTGTTTTTTATAAAATCACTGAATCAAATCTAACTCTGATTACATCAGAGAAGGCCAGGTACCCTACACAATAAGAGGGGGTTTGAAATTTTGACTTGTCTACTTAAATATCACCAAAATCTGATCACAAGGTCAATTACGTCCCTGGGTGGGATTGAACCACCAACCTTTTGGTTAATAGCCGAGCACACTAACCGATTGCGCCACAGAGACACTTTGCAAAAAGTACATACTGACAAAGGCTAATAAGCATACATCTAGAACGTTTCCTAGAAAAACATTAAAAAATCAATAATCTGGAGAGTTTTTGTAAGATGTTTCTTCCATCAACCAACGAAGAAACACATTGGTACTTTCCCATGATGAGTGAGTGCTTCAGGATCTCTTGCACTTACATGTGCAGCAGAGTACTGCAATGGAAGCATGCTGGACCCATAACCCAGAGGTAGGCAGATTGAAACTATCCTTTGCTATATGCATTTTTTTTGTTAATTTAAGTAATCAAAACTGGGATTGATATTTTTGCTCTTTTATTTTTACTTAAAGTACAATAACTTTTACCATTTTAATTTGTTTTAATAGTATATTGACAGTATAGTTTTCTTTCAAAAATCCACTTAATTTTCTTTACCCTGTTATTAAAATGGTAATTGACAAAAACAAACTACATTGTCACCAGAAGAGCAATACAAAATGTACAAGTGATATATTAAAATCATCTTTCCAGCTTGAATTTCAATGATGCATTGGGGCAACAATTTTGTGAGAAACATCTTAACCCTTAAATAAAGATTTTCGTAATTCCTTACCTGTGTGCTAATTAGATATCACCTTGTTTTCACATTAAACAGACTTCCACATGAGAAAGCAGCAAGGATGCAGTGGCGTTAATGTTTCCTGGTGTCAACTTGTATTATTTCAGTAGACATTGAAATGAGGATGCATCTTGCTGCCTTTCCAATGAAGCAAGTTTAATTTAGTAATAGGTGAAAAACCATCCTTACAAAGGTGTTAATCAGAGACTTGGCTTTGTGGACACTTTTCAGAGAACAAATTTGTTAGCATAAAAATAAAGCCAGAAAATGAAGAGCTGTTTAATCACTCAATTGGATTTTTCTGCCAGCATATTTTTTTTCTCTGCAACCCACTGCTAAATTGTGCTTCCTAGCTGTTTTTATAAAATCACTGAATCAAATCTAACTCTGATTACATCAGAGAAGGCCAGGTACCCTACACCATAACAGGGGGTTTGAAATTTTGACTTGTCTACTTAAATATCACCAAAATCTGATCACAAGTTTAATTACGTCCCTGGGTGGGATTGAACCACCAACCTTTTGGTTAATAGCCGAACACACTAACCGATTGCGCCACAGAGACACTTTGCAAAAAGTGCATACTGACAAAGGCTAATAGGCATACATCTAGAACGTTTCCTAGAAAAACATAAAAAAATCAATAATCTGGAGAGTTTTTGTAAGATGTTTCTTCCATCAACCAACGAAGAAACACATTGGTACTTTCCCATGATGAGTGAGTGCTTCAGGATCTCTTGCACTTACATGTGCAGCAGAGTACTGCAATGGAAGAATGCTGGACCCATAACCCAGAGGTAGGCAGATTGAAACTATCCTTTGCTATATGCATTTTTTTTTGTTAATTTAAGTAATCAAAACTGGGATTGATATTTTTGCTCTTTTATTTTTACTTAAAGTACAATAACTTTTACCATTTTAATTTGTTTTAATAGTATATTGACAGTATAGTTTTCTTTCAAAAATCCACTTAATTTTCTTTACCCTATTATTAAAATGGTAATTGACAAAAACAAACTACATTGTCAACAGAAGAGCAATACAAAATGTACAAGTGATATATTAAAATCATCTTTCCAGCTTGAATTTCAATGATGCATTGGGGCAACGATTTTGTGAGAAACATCTTCACTCTTAAATAAAGATTTTCTTAATTCCTTACCTGTGTGCTAATTAGATATCACCTTGTTTTCACATTAAACAGACTTCCACATGAGAAAGCAGCAAGGATGCAGTGGCGTTAATGTTTCCTGGTGTCAACCTGTATTATTTCAGTAGACATTGAAATGAGGATGCATCTTGCTGCCTTTCCAATGAAGCAAGTTTAATTTAGTAATAGGTGAAAAACCATCCTAACAAAGGTGTTAATCAGAGACTTGGCTTTGTGGACACTTTTCAGAGAACAAATTTGTTAGCATAAAAATAAAGCCAGAAAATAAAGAGCTGTTTAATCACTCAATTGGATTTTTCTGCCAGCATATTTGTTTTCTCTGCAACCCACTGCTAAATTGTGCTTCCTAGCTGTTTTTATAAAATCACTGAATCAAATCTAACTCTGATTACATCAGAGAAGGCCAGGTACCCTACACCATAACAGGGGGTTTGAAATTTTGACTTGTCTACTTAAAGATCACCAAAATCTGATAACAAGGTCAATTACGTCCCTGGGTGGGATTGAACCACCAACCTTTTGGTTAATAGCCATACATACTAACTGATTGCGCCACAGAGACACTTTGCAAAAGTCCATACTGACAAAGGCTAATAAGCATTCATCTAAAACGTTTCCTAGAAAAACTTTAAAAAGTCAATAATCTGGAGAGTTTTTGTAAGATGTTTCTTCCATCAACCAACGAAGAAACACATTGGTACTTTCCCATGATGAGTGAGTGCTTCAGGATCTCTTGCACTTACATGTGCAGCAGAGTACTGCAATGGAAGCATGCTGGGCCCATAACCCAGAGGTAGGCAGATTGAAACTATCCTCTGCTATATGCATTTTTTTTTGTTAATTAAAGTAATCCAAAACTGGGATTGATATTTTGTCTCTTTTATTTTTACTTAAAGTACAATAACTTTTACCATTTTAATTTGTTTTAATAGTATATTGACAGTATTGTTTTCTTTCAAAAATCCACTTAATTTTCTTTACCCTATTAATAAAATGGTAATTGACAAAAACAAACTACATTGTCACCAGAAGAGCAATACAAAATGTACAAGTGATATATTAAATTCATCTTTCCAGCTTGAATTTCAATGATGCATTGGGTCAACAATTTTGTGAGAAACATCTTCACCCTTAAATAAAGATTTTCTTAATTCCTTACCTGTGTGCTAATTAGATATCACCTTGTTTTCACATTAAACAGACTTCCACATGAGAAAGCAGCAAGGATGCAGTGGCGTTAATGTTTCCTGGTGTCAACTTGTATTATTTCAGTAGACATTGAAATGAGGATGCATCTTGCTGCCTTTCCAATGAAGCAAGTTTAATTTAGTAATAGGTGAAAAACCATCCTTACAAAGGTGTTAATCAGAGACTTGGCTTTGTGGACACTTTTCAGAGAACAAATTTGTTAGCATAAAAATAAAGCCAGAAAATGAAGAGCTGTTTAATCACTCAATTGGATTTTTCTGCCAGCATATTTTTTTTCTCTGCAACCCACTGCTAACTTGTGCTTCCTAGCTGTTTTTTATAAAATCACTGAATCAAATCTAACTCTGATTACATCAGAGAAGGCCAGGTACCCTACACAATAAGAGGGGGTTTGAAATTTTGACTTGTCTACTTAAATATCACCAAAATCTGATCACAAGGTCAATTACGTCCCTGGGTGGGATTGAACCACCAACCTTTTGGTTAATAGCCGAACACACTAACCGATTGCGCCACAGAGACACTTTGCAAAAAGTAAATACTGACAAAGGCTAATAAGCATACATCTAGAACGTTTCCTAGAAAAACATTAAAAAATCAATAATCTGGAGAGTTTTTGTAAGATGTTTCTTCCATCAACCAACGAAGAAACACATTGGTACTTTCCCATGATGAGTGAGTGCTTCAGGATCTCTTGCACTTACATGTGCAGCAGAGTACTGCAATGGAAGCATGCTGGACCCATAACCCAGAGGTAGGCAGATTGAAACTATCCTTTGCTATATGCATTTTTTTTTGTTAATTTAAGTAATCAAAACTGGGATTGATATTTTTGCTCTTTTATTTTTACTTAAAGTACAATAACTTTTACCATTTTAATTTGTTTTAATAGTATATTGACAGTATAGTTTTCTTTCAAAAATCCACTTAATTTTCTTTACCCTGTTATTAAAATGGTAATTGACAAAAACAAACTACATTGTCACCAGAAGAGCAATACAAAATGTACAAGTGATATATTAAAATCATCTTTCCAGCTTGAATTTCAATGATGCATTGGGGCAACAATTTTGTGAGAAACATCTTCACCCTTAAATAAAGATTTTCGTAATTCCTTACCTGTGTGCTAATTAGATATCACCTTGTTTTCACATTAAACAGACTTCCACATGAGAAAGCAGCAAGGATGCAGTGGCGTTAATGTTTCCTGGTGTCAACCTGTATTATTTCAGTAGACATTGAAATGAGGATGCATCTTGCTGCCTTTCCAATGAAGCAAGTTTAATTTAGTAATAGGTGAAAAACCATCCTTACAAAGGTGTTAATCAGAGACTTGGCTTTGTGGACACTTTTCAGAGAACAAATTTGTTAGCATAAAAATAAAGCCAGAAAATGAAGAGCTGTTTAATCACTCAATTGGATTTTTCTGCCAGCATATTTTTTTTCTCTGCAACCCACTGCTAAATTGTGCTTCCTAGCTGTTTTTATAAAATCACTGAATCAAATCTAACTCTGATTACATCAGAGAAGGCCAGGTACCCTACACCATAACAGGGGGTTTGAAATTTTGACTTGTCTACTTAAATATCACCAAAATCTGATCACAAGTTTAATTACGTCCCTGGGTGGGATTGAACCACCAACCTTTTGGTTAATAGCCGAACACACTAACCGATTGCGCCACAGAGACACTTTGCAAAAAGTGCATACTGACAAAGGCTAATAGGCATACATCTAGAACGTTTCCTAGAAAAACATTAAAAAATCAATAATCTGGAGAGTTTTTGTAAGATGTTTCTTCCATCAACCAACGAAGAAACACATTGGTACTTTCCCATGATGAGTGAGTGCTTCAGGATCTCTTGCACTTACATGTGCAGCAGAGTACTGCAATGGAAGCATGCTGGACCCATAACCCAGAGGTAGGCAGATTGAAACTATCCTTTGCTATATGCATTTTTTTTGTTAATTTAAGTAATCAAAACTGGGATTGATATTTTTGCTCTTTTATTTTTACTTAAAGTACAATAACTTTTACCATTTTAATTTGTTTTAATAGTATATTGACAGTATAGTTTTCTTTCAAAAATCCACTTAATTTTCTTTACCCTGTTATTAAAATGGTAATTGACAAAAACAAACTACATTGTCACCAGAAGAGCAATACAAAATGTACAAGTGATATATTAAAATCATCTTTCCAGCTTGAATTTCAATGATGCATTGGGGCAACAATTTTGTGAGAAACATCTTCACCCTTAAATAAAGATTTTCGTAATTCCTTACCTGTGTGCTAATTAGATATCACCTTGTTTTCACATTAAACAGACTTCCACATGAGAAAGCAGCAAGGATGCAGTGGCGTTAATGTTTCCTGGTGTCAACCTGTATTATTTCAGTAGACATTGAAATGAGGATGCATCTTGCTGCCTTTCCAATGAAGCAAGTTTAATTTAGTAATAGGTGAAAAACCATCCTTACAAAGGTGTTAATCAGAGACTTGGCTTTGTGGACACTTTTCAGAGAACAAATTTGTTAGCATAAAAATAAAGCCAGAAAATGAAGAGCTGTTTAATCACTCAATTGGATTTTTCTGCCAGCATATTTTTTTTCTCTGCAACCCACTGCTAAATTGTGCTTCCTAGCTGTTTTTATAAAATCACTGAATCAAATCTAACTCTGATTACATCAGAGAAGGCCAGGTACCCTACACCATAACAGGGGGTTTGAAATTTTGACTTGTCTACTTAAATATCACCAAAATCTGATCACAAGTTTAATTACGTCCCTGGGTGGGATTGAACCACCAACCTTTTGGTTAATAGCCGAACACACTAACCGATTGCGCCACAGAGACACTTTGCAAAAAGTGCATACTGACAAAGGCTAATAGGCATACATCTAGAACGTTTCCTAGAAAAACATTAAAAAATCAATAATCTGGAGAGTTTTTGTAAGATGTTTCTTCCATCAACCAACGAAGAAACACATTGGTACTTTCCCATGATGAGTGAGTGCTTCAGGATCTCTTGCACTTACATGTGCAGCAGAGTACTGCAATGGAAGCATGCTGGACCCATAACCCAGAGGTAGGCAGATTGAAACTATCCTTTGCTATATGCATTTTTTTTGTTAATTTAAGTAATCAAAACTGGGATTGATATTTTTGCTCTTTTATTTTTACTTAAAGTACAATAACTTTTACCATTTTAATTTGTTTTAATAGTATATTGACAGTATAGTTTTCTTTCAAAAATCCACTTAATTTTCTTTACCCTGTTATTAAAATGGTAATTGACAAAAACAAACTACATTGTCACCAGAAGAGCAATACAAAATGTACAAGTGATATATTAAAATCATCTTTCCAGCTTGAATTTCAATGATGCATTGGGGCAACAATTTTGTGAGAAACATCTTCACCCTTAAATAAAGATTTTCGTAATTCCTTACCTGTGTGCTAATTAGATATCACCTTGTTTTCACATTAAACAGACTTCCACATGAGAAAGCAGCAAGGATGCAGTGGCGTTAATGTTTCCTGGTGTCAACCTGTATTATTTCAGTAGACATTGAAATGAGGATGCATCTTGCTGCCTTTCCAATGAAGCAAGTTTAATTTAGTAATAGGTGAAAAACCATCCTTACAAAGGTGTTAATCAGAGACTTGGCTTTGTGGACACTTTTCAGAGAACAAATTTGTTAGCATAAAAATAAAGCCAGAAAATGAAGAGCTGTTTAATCACTCAATTGGATTTTTCTGCCAGCATATTTTTTTTCTCTGCAACCCACTGCTAAATTGTGCTTCCTAGCTGTTTTTATAAAATCACTGAATCAAATCTAACTCTGATTACATCAGAGAAGGCCAGGTACCCTACACCATAACAGGGGGTTTGAAATTTTGACTTGTCTACTTAAATATCACCAAAATCTGATCACAAGTTTAATTACGTCCCTGGGTGGGATTGAACCACCAACCTTTTGGTTAATAGCCGAACACACTAACCGATTGCGCCACAGAGACACTTTGCAAAAAGTGCATACTGACAAAGGCTAATAGGCATACATCTAGAACGTTTCCTAGAAAAACATTAAAAAATCAATAATCTGGAGAGTTTTTGTAAGATGTTTCTTCCATCAACCAACGAAGAAACACATTGGTACTTTCCCATGATGAGTGAGTGCTTCAGGATCTCTTGCACTTACATGTGCAGCAGAGTACTGCAATGGAAGCATGCTGGACCCATAACCCAGAGGTAGGCAGATTGAAACTATCCTTTGCTATATGCATTTTTTTTGTTAATTTAAGTAATCAAAACTGGGATTGATATTTTTGCTCTTTTATTTTTACTTAAAGTACAATAACTTTTACCATTTTAATTTGTTTTAATAGTATATTGACAGTATAGTTTTCTTTCAAAAATCCACTTAATTTTCTTTACCCTGTTATTAAAATGGTAATTGACAAAAACAAACTACATTGTCACCAGAAGAGCAATACAAAATGTACAAGTGATATATTAAAATCATCTTTCCAGCTTGAATTTCAATGATGCATTGGGGCAACGATTTTGTGAGAAACATCTTCACCCTTAAATAAAGATTTTCGTAATTCCTTACCTGTGTGCTAATTAGATATCACCTTGTTTTCACATTAAACAGACTTCCACATGAGAAAGCAGCAAGGATGCAGTGGCGTTAATGTTTCCTGGTGTCAACCTGTATTATTTCAGTAGACATTGAAATGAGGATGCATCTTGCTGCCTTTCCAATGAAGCAAGTTTAATTTAGTAATCGGTGAAAAACCATCCCTACAAAGGTGTTAATCAGAGACTTGGCTTTGTGGACATTTTTCAGAGAACAAATTTGTTAGCATAAAAATAAAGCAAGAAAATTAAGAGCTGTTTAATCACGCAATTTGATTTTTTTGCCAGCATATTTCTTTTTCTCTGCAACCCACTGCTAAATTGTGCTTCCTAGATGTTTTTATAAAATCACTGAATCAAATCTAACTCTGATTACATCAGAGAAGGCCAGGTACCCTAAACCATAACAGGGGGTATGAAATTTGACTTGTCTACTTAAAGATCACCAAAATCTGATAACAAGGTCAATTACGTCCCTGGGTGGGATTGAACCACCAACCTTTTGGTTAATAGCCGTACACACTAACTGATTGCGCCACAGAGACACTTTGCAAAAGTACATACTGACAAAGGCTAATAAGCATTCATCTAAAACGTTTCCTAGAAAAACTTAAAAAAGTCAATAATCTGGAGAGTTTTTGTAAGATGTTTCTTCCATCAACCAACGAAGAAACACATTGGTACTTTCCCATGATGAGTGAGTGCTTCAGGATCTCTTGCACTTACATGTGCAGCAGAGTACTGCAATGGAAGCATGCTGGGCCCATAACCCAGAGGTAGGCAGATTGAAACTATCCTCTGCTATATGCATTTTTTTGTTTGTTAATTAAAGTAATCCAAAACTGGGATTGATATTTTGGCTCTTTTATTTTTACTTAAAGTACAATAACTTTTACCATTGTAATTTGTTTTAATAGTATATTGACAGTATTGTTTTCTTTCAAAAATCCACTTAATTCTCTTTACCCTATTATTAAAATGGTAATTGACAAAAACAAACTACATTGTCACCAGAAGAGCAATACAAAATGTACAAGTGATATATTAAAATCATCTTTCCAGCTTGAATTTCAATGATGCATTGGGGCAACGATTTTGTGAGAAACATCTTCACCCTTAAATAAAGATTTTCTTAATTCCTTACCTGTGTGCTAATTAGATATCACCTTGTTTTCACATTAAACAGACTTCCACATGAGAAAGCAGCAAGGATGCAGTGGCGTTAATGTTTCCTGGTGTCAACCTGTATTATTTCAGTAGACATTGAAATGAGGATGCATCTTGCTGCCTTTCCAATGAAGCAAGTTTAATTTAGTAATAGGTGAAAAACCATCCTTACAAAGGTGTTAATCAGAGACTTGGCTTTGTGGACACTTTTCAGAGAACAAATTTGTTAGCATAAAAATAAAGCCAGAAAATGAAGAGCTGTTTAATCACTCAATTGGATTTTTCTGCCAGCATATTTTTTTTCTCTGCAACCCACTGCTAAATTGTGCTTCCTAGCTGTTTTTTATAAAATCACTGAATCAAATCTAACTCTGATTACATCAGAGAAGGCCAGGTACCCTACACAATAAGAGGGGGTTTGAAATTTTGACTTGTCTACTTAAATATCACCAAAATCTGATCACAAGGTCAATTACGTCCCTGGGTGGGATTGAACCACCAACCTTTTGGTTAATAGCCGAACACACTAACCGATTGCGCCACAGAGACACTTTGCAAAAAGTACATACTGACAAAGGCTAATAAGCATACATCTAGAACGTTTCCTAGAAAATCATTAAAAAATCAATAATCTGGAGAGTTTTTGTAAGATGTTTCTTCCATCAACCAACGAAGAAACACATTGGTACTTTCCCATGATGAGTGAGTGCTTCAGGATCTCTTGCACTTACATGTGCAGCAGAGTACTGCAATGGAAGCATGCTGGACCCATAACCCAGAGGTAGGCAGATTGAAACTATCCTTTGCTATATGCATTTTTTTTGTTAATTTAAGTAATCAAAACTGGGATTGATATTTTTGCTCTTTTATTTTTACTTAAAGTACAATAACTTTTACCATTTTAATTTGTTTTAATAGTATATTGACAGTATAGTTTTCTTTCAAAAATCCACTTAATTTTCTTTACCCTGTTATTAAAATGGTAATTGACAAAAACAAACTACATTGTCACCAGAAGAGCAATACAAAATGTACAAGTGATATATTAAAATCATCTTTCCAGCTTGAATTTCAATGATGCATTGGGGCAACAATTTTGTGAGAAACATCTTAACCCTTAAATAAAGATTTTCGTAATTCCTTACCTGTGTGCTAATTAGATATCACCTTGTTTTCACATTAAACAGACTTCCACATGAGAAAGCAGCAAGGATGCAGTGGCGTTAATGTTTCCTGGTGTCAACCTGTATTATTTCAGTAGACATTGAAATGAGGATGCATCTTGCTGCCTTTCCAATGAAGCAAGTTTAATTTAGTAATAGGTGAAAAACCATCCTTACAAAGGTGTTAATCAGAGACTTGGCTTTGTGGACACTTTTCAGAGAACAAATTTGTTAGCATAAAAATAAAGCAAGAAAATGAAGAGCTGTTTAATCACTCAATTGGATTTTTCTGCCAGCATATTTTTTTTCTCTGCAACCCACTGCTAAATTGTGCTTCCTAGCTGTTTTTATAAAATTACTGAATAAAATCTAACTCTGATTACATCAGAGAAGGCCAGGTACCCTACACCATAACAGAGGGTTTGAAATTTTGACTTGTCTACTTAAATATCACCAAAATCTGATCACAAGTTTAATTACGTCCCTGGGTGGGATTGAACCACCAACCTTTTGGTTAATAGCCGAACACACTAACCGATTGCGCCACAGAGACACTTTGCAAAAAGTGCATACTGACAAAGGCTAATAGGCATACATCTAGAACGTTTCCTAGAAAAACATTAAAAAATCAATAATCTGGAGAGTTTTTGTAAGATGTTTCTTCCATCAACCAACGAAGAAACACATTGGTACTTTCCCATGATGAGTGAGTGCTTCAGGATCTCTTGCACTTACATGTGCAGCAGAGTACTGCAATGGAAGCATGCTGGACCCATAACCCAGAGGTAGGTAGATTGAAACTATCCTTTGCTATATGCATTTTTTTTGTTAATTTAAGTAATCAAAACTGGGATTGATATTTTTGCTCTTTTATTTTTACTTAAAGTACAATAACTTTTACCATTTTAATTTGTTTTAATAGTATATTGACAGTATAGTTTTCTTTCAAAAATCCACTTAATTTTCTTTACCCTGTTATTAAAATGGTAATTGACAAAAACAAACTACATTGTCACCAGAAGAGCAATACAAAATGTACAAGTGATATATTAAAATCATCTTTCCAGCTTGAATTTCAATGATGCATTGGGGCAACGATTTTGTGAGAAACATCTTCACCCTTAAATAAAGATTTTCGTAATTCCTTACCTGTGTGCTAATTAGATATCACCTTGTTTTCACATTAAACAGACTTCCACATGAGAAAGCAGCAAGGATGCAGTGGCGTTAATGTTTCCTGGTGTCAACCTGTATTATTTCAGTAGACATTGAAATGAGGATGCATCTTGCTGCCTTTCCAATGAAGCAAGTTTAATTTAGTAATCGGTGAAAAACCATCCCTACAAAGGTGTTAATCAGAGACTTGGCTTTGTGGACACTTTTCAGAGAACAAATTTGTTAGCATAAAAATAAAGCAAGAAAATTAAGAGCTGTTTAATCACGCAATTTGATTTTTTTGCCAGCATATTTCTTTTTCTCTGCAACCCACTGCTAAATTGTGCTTCCTAGATGTTTTTATAAAATCACTGAATCAAATCTAACTCTGATTACATCAGAGAAGGCCAGGTACCCTAAACCATAACAGGGGGTATGAAATTTGACTTGTCTACTTAAAGATCACCAAAATCTGATAACAAGGTCAATTACGTCCCTGGGTGGGATTGAACCACCAACCTTTTGGTTAATAGCCGTACACACTAACTGATTGCGCCACAGAGACACTTTGCAAAAGTACATACTGACAAAGGCTAATAAGCATTCATCTAAAACGTTTCCTAGAAAAACTTAAAAAAGTCAATAATCTGGAGAGTTTTTGTAAGATGTTTCTTCCATCAACCAACGAAGAAACACATTGGTACTTTCCCATGATGAGTGAGTGCTTCAGGATCTCTTGCACTTACATGTGCAGCAGAGTACTGCAATGGAAGCATGCTGGGCCCATAACCCAGAGGTAGGCAGATTGAAACTATCCTCTGCTATATGCATTTTTTTGTTTGTTAATAAAAGTAATCCAAAACTGGGATTGATATTTTGGCTCTTTTATTTTTACTTAAAGTACAATAACTTTTACCATTGTAATTTGTTTTAATAGTATATTGACAGTATTGTTTTCTTTCAAAAATCCACTTAATTCTCTTTACCCTATTATTAAAATGGTAATTGACAAAAACAAACTACATTGTCACCAGAAGAGCAATACAAAATGTACAAGTGATATATTAAAATCATCTTTCCAGCTTGAATTTCAATGATGCATTGGGGCAACGATTTTGTGAGAAACATCTTCACCCTTAAATAAAGATTTTCTTAATTCCTTACCTGTGTGCTAATTAGGTATCACCTTGTTTTCACATTAAACAGACTTCCACATGAGAAAGCAGCAAGGATGCAGTGGCGTTAATGTTTCCTGGTGTCAACCTGTATTATTTCAGTAGACATTGAAATGAGGATGCATCTTGCTGCCTTTCCAATGAAGCAAGTTTAATTTAGTAATAGGTGAAAAACCATCCTTACAAAGGTGTTAATCAGAGACTTGGCTTTGTGGACACTTTTCAGAGAACAAATTTGTTAGCATAAAAATAAAGCCAGAAAATAAAGAGCTGTTTAATCACTCAATTGGATTTTTCTGCCAGCATATTTGTTTTCTCTGCAACCCACTGCTAAATTGTGCTTCCTAGCTGTTTTTATAAAATCACTGAATCAAATCTAACTCTGATTACATCAGAGAAGGCCAGGTACCCTACACCATAACAGGGGGTTTGAAATTTTGACTTGTCTACTTAAAGATCACCAAAATCTGATAACAAGGTCAATTAGGTCCCTGGGTGGGATTGAACCACCAACCTTTTGGTTAATAGCCGTACATACTAACTGATTGCGCCACAGAGACACTTTGCAAAAGTCCATACTGACAAAGGCTAATAAGCATTCATCTAAAACGTTTCCTAGCAAAACTTTAAAAAGTCAATAATCTGGAGAGTTTTTGTAAGATGTTTCTTCCATCAACCAACGAAGAAACACATTGGTACTTTCCCATGATGAGTGAGTGCTTCAGGATCTCTTGCACTTACATGTGCAGCAGAGTACTGCAATGGAAGCATGCTGGGCCCATAACCCAGAGGTAAACAGATTGAAACTATCCTCTGCTATATGCATTTTTTTTTGTTAATTAAAGTAATCCAAAACTGGGATTGATATTTTGTCTCTTTTATTTTTACTTAAAGTACAATAACTTTTACAATTTTAATTTGTTTTAATAGTATATTGACAGTATTGTTTTCTTTCAAAAATCCACTTAATTTTCTTTACCCTATTAATAAAATGGTAATTGACAAAAACAAACTACATTGTCACCAGAAGAGCAATACAAAATGTACAAGTGATATATTAAATTCATCTTTCCAGCTTGAATTTCAATGATGCATTGGGTCAACAATTTTGTGAGAAACATCTTCACCCTTAAATAAAGATTTTCTTAATTCCTTACCTGTGTGCTAATTAGATATCACCTTGTTTTCACATTAAACAGACTTCCACATGAGAAAGCAGCAAGGATGCAGTGGCGTTAATGTTTCCTGGTGTCAACTTGTATTATTTCAGTAGACATTGAAATGAGGATGCATCTTGCTGCCTTTCCAATGAAGCAAGTTTAATTTAGTAATAGGTGAAAAACCATCCTTACAAAGGTGTTAATCAGAGACTTGGCTTTGTGGACACTTTTCAGAGAACAAATTTGTTAGCATAAAAATAAAGCCAGAAAATGAAGAGCTGTTTAATCACTCAATTGGATTTTTCTGCCAGCATATTTTTTTTCTCTGCAACCCACTGCTAAATTGTGCTTCCTAGATGTTTTTATAAAATCACTGAATCAAATCTAACTCTGATTACATCAGAGAAGGCCAGGTACCATACACAATAAGAGGGGGTTTGAAATTTTGACTTGTCTACTTAAATATCACCAAAATCTGATCACAAGGTCAATTACGTCCCTGGGTGGGATTGAACCACCAACCTTTTGGTTAATAGCGAACACACTAACCGATTGCGCCACAGAGACACTTTGCAAAAAGTACATACTGACAAAGGCTAATAAGCATACATCTAGAACGTTTCCTAGAAAAACATTAAAAAATCAATAATCTGGAGAGTTTTTGTAAGATGTTTCATCCATCAACCAACGAAGAAACACATTGGTACTTTCCCATGATGAGTGAGTGCTTCAGGATCTCTTGCACTTACATGTGCAGCAGAGTACTGCAATGGAAGCATGCTGGGCCCATAACCCAGAGATAGGCAGATTGAAACTATCCTTTGCTATATGCATTTTTTTTGTTAATTAAAGTAATCCAAAACTGGGATTGATATTTTGCCTCTTTTATTTTTACTTAAAGTACAATAACTTTTACCATTTTAATTTGTTTTAATAGTATATTGACAGTATTGTTTTCTTTCAAAAATCCACTTAATTTTCTTTACCCTATTATTAAAATGGTAATTGACAAAAACAAACTACATTGTCACCAGAAGAGCAATACAAAATGTACAAGTGATATATTAAAATCATCTTTCCAGCTTGAATTTCAATGATGCATTGGGGCAACGATTTTGTGAGAAACATCTTCACCCTTAAATAAAGATTTTCTTAATTCCTTACTTGTGTGCTACTTAGATATCACCTTGTTTTCACATTAAACAGACTTCCACATGAGAAAGCAGCAAGGATGCAGTGGCGTTAATGTTTCCTGGTGTCAACTTGTATTATTTCAGTAGACATTGAAATGAGGATGCATCTTGCTGCCTTTCCAATGAAGCAAGTTTAATTTAGTAATATGTGAAAAACCATCCCTACAAAGGTGTTAATCAGAGACTTGGCTTTGTGGACACTTTTCAGAGAACAAATTTGTTAGCATAAAAATAAAGCCAGAAATGAAGAGCTGTTTAATCACTCAATTGGATTTTTTTGCCAGCATATTTCTTTTTCTCTGCAACCCACTGCTAAATTGTGCTTCCTAGCTGTTTTTATAAAATCACTGAATCAAATCTAACTCTGATTACATCAGAGAAGGCTAGGTACCCTACACAATAAGAGGGGGTTTGAAATTTTGACTTGTCTACTTAAATATCACCAAAATCCGATCACAAGGTCAATTACATCCCTGGGTGGGATTGAACCACCAACCTTTTGGTTAATAGCCGAACACACTAACCAATTGCGCCACAGAGACACTTTGCAAAAAGTACATACTGACAAAGGCTAATAAGCATTCATCTAGAACGTTTCCTAGAAAAACTTTAAAAAGTCAATAATCTGGAGAGTTTTTGTAAGATGTTTCTTCCATCAACCAACAAAGAAACACATTGGTACTTTCCCATGATGAGTGAGTGCTTCAGGATCTCTTGCACTTACATGTGCAGCAGAGTACTGCAATGGAAGCATGCTGGGCCCATAACCCAGAGGTAGGCAGATTGAAACTATCCTTTGCTATATGCATTTTTTTTGTTAATTAAAGTAATCCAAAACTGGGATGGATATTTTTGCTCTTTTATTTTTACTTAAAGTACAATAACTTTTACCATTTTAATTTGTTTTAATAGTATATTGACAGTATTGTTTTCTTTCAAAAATCCACTTAATTTTCTTTACCCTATTATTAAAATGGTAATTGACAAAAACAAACTACATTGTCACCAGAAGAGCAATACAAAATGTACAAGTGATATATTAAAATCATCTTTCCAGGTTGAATTTCAATGATGCATTGGGGCAACGATTTTGTGAGAAACATCTTTACCCTTAAATAAAGATTTTCTTAATTCCTTACCTGTGTGCTAATTAGATATCACCTTGTTTTCACATTAAACAGACTTCCACATGAGAAAGCAGCAAGGATGCAGTGGCGTTAATGTTTCCTGGTGTCAACCTGTATTATTTCAGTAGACATTGAAATGAGGATGCATCTTGCTGCCTTTCCAATGAAGCAAGTTTAATTTAGTAATAGGTGAAAAACCATCCTTACAAAGGTGTTAATCAGAGACTTGGCTTTGTGGACACTTTTCAGAGAACAAATTTGTTAGCATAAAAATAAAGCCAGAAAATGAAGAGCTGTTTAATCACTCAATTGGATTTTTCTGCCAGCATATTTTTTTTCTCTGCAACCTACTGCTAAATTGTGCTTCCTAGCTGTTTTTATAAAATCACTGAATCAAATCTAACTACATCAGGGAAGGCCAGGTACCCACACCATAACAGGGGGTTTGAAATTTTGACTTGTCTACTTAAATATCACCAAAATCCGATCACAAGGTCAATTACATCCCTGGGTGGGATTGAACCACCAACCTTTTGGTTAATAGCCGAACACACTAACCGATTGCGCCACAGAGACACTTTGCAAAAAGTACATACTGACAAAGGCTAATAAGCATTCATCTAGAACGTTTCCTAGAAAAACTTTAAAAAGTCAATAATCTGGAGAGTTTTTGTAAGATGTTTCTTCCATCAACCAACGAAGAAACACATTGGTACTTTCCCATGATGAGTGAGTGCTTCAGGATCTCTTGCACTTACATGTGCAGCAGAGTACTGCAATGGAAGCATGCTGGGCCGATAACCCAGAGGTAGGCAGATTGAAACTATCCTCTGCTATATGCATTTTTTTTTAATTAAAGTAATCCAAAATTGGGATTGATATTTTAGCTTTTATTTTTACTTAAAGTACAATAACTTTTACCATTTTAATTTGTTTAATAGTATATTGACAGTATTGTTTTCTTTCAAAAATTCACTTAATTTTCTTTACCCTATTATTAAAATGGTAATTGACAAAAACAAACTACATTGTCACCAGAAGAGCAATACAAAATGTACAAGTGATATATTAAAATCATCTTTCCAGCTTGAATTTCAATGATGCATTGGGGTAACGATTTTGTGAGAAACATCTTCACCCTTAAATAAAGATTTTCTTAATTCCTTACCTGTGTGCTAATTAGATATCACCTTGTTTTCACATTAAACAGACTTCCACATGAGAAAGCAGCAAGGATGCAGTGGCGTTAATGTTTCCTGGTGTCAACCTGTATTATTTCAGTAGATATTGAAATGACGATGCATCTTGCTGCCTTTCCAATGAAGCAAGTTTAATTTAGTAATAGGTGAAAAACCATCCCTACAAAGGTGTTAATCAGATACTTGGCTTTGTGGACACTTTTCAGAGAACAAATTTGTTAGCATAAAAATAAAGCCAGAAAATGAAGAGCTGTTTAATCACTCAATTGGATTTTTTTGCCAGCATATTTTTTTTCTCTGCAACCCACTGCTATATTCACCATGCAGTATATTGTGTGAATATAGAAGTGTTGGCTGTGTTATGTATTAGAGTAATTATTGCAGCTCCCAGCTAAAATTGCAACAATGTAATTTAGTGACAAGCTGCAGAGATTAACCCTTTCTGTGGCTGCTGCACAACCTCTATTCATATCGCTGAATTCAATTAGGGAGATGTTCTCACCCCGCGAGCAAGCGCAGGTATATGCCACACTTAAATGTATGGGTATGGTCTCCATAAAATGAGCGTAGCCTTGCAGGCAAAGACTACCTTACACCCCAGTTCTTGACCCTGCACCAACAGACCTCGGCCACCACAGGGAAAAAAGTACAGTAATTTCCACCATGTTAAGCCCCACACATTAATGCCCTTTGGAACATATTATGTCACTCACCACAATATCTGTGATACACTATGCCCTACAGTAAAGCTTCTAATTACTTTTACAAAAACTGCTCAATGCCAAGAGTTTCACGTGCTGGGTGTCATGCTCATTGCCAGGGGTTTCACTCTCTGGGTGTCATGCTCATTGCCAGGGGGAACGCAGTAGGAGGTGTTATATAGTAAGCACCACTATGGCATAGTATATAGCATTATATATATTGTGAGCACTGGTGATGTTGAGTGCAGTAGAGCTGCTGCTGGGTAATTACAATTTACTACAACCACCAATATATTCTGCTGCACTATATATATGCAAAGCTAATTCTGCTGGGTAATTACAATTGACTACAACCACCAATATATTCTGCTGCACTATATCTATATTTGCAAAGCTAATTCTGCTGGGTAATTACAATTGACTACAACCACCAATATATTCTGCTGCACTATATCTATATATGAAGAGCTAATTCTGCTGAGTAATTACAATTGACTACAACCACCAATATATTCTGCTGCACTATATCTATATATGCAAAGCTAATTCTGCTGGGTAATGCAAATTGAAACAATATTGCATAGTATGTGATTTTTAAGTACTTTTTTAAAGTTTTGAATGATATAGACCCAGTTTAATCTTTGTGGAATGCCTGGTTGTTGTTTTTAAGGTAATTTATTGCCTGGCATTTGAGGGGGTGGGGTGTGGTTACAGATTTCAATTATTGGTTTCACTTGTAATAGTCTTCTACTTAAGTCCAATGGTGTAGGCTGTGCAAAGCCGTTTGGCTGTGCATTTATTGATCCAAGCGTGCATTTTTATCAAAGCGTGATAAAATTGACACATAACAGCAGCGTTCAATCAGCGTTAATTTATCTTCAGCTGATATCGATTGTGAATTGACGTTTCTTCTCTTCTTGTCACCTACAGGTAATTACAATTGACTACAACCACCAATATATTCTGCTGCACTATATCTATATATGCAAAGCTAATTCTGCTGGGTAATGCAAATTGAAACATTATTGCATAGTATGTGATTTTTAAGTACTTTTTTAAAGTTTTGAATGATATAGACCCAGTTTAATCTTTGTGGAATGCCTGGTTGTTGTTTTTAAGGTAATTTATTGCCTGGCATTTGAGGGGGTGGGGTGTGGTTACAGATTTCAATTATTGGTTTCACTTGTAATAGTCTTCTACTTAAGTCCAATGGTGTAGGCTGTGCAAAGCCGTTTGGCTGTGCATTTATTGATCTAAGCGTGCATTTTTATCAAAGCGTGATAAAATTGACACATAACAGCAGCGTTCAATCAGCGTTAATTTATCTTCAGCTGATATCGATTGTGAATTGACGTTTCTTCTCTTCTTGTCACCTACAGGTAATTACAATTGACTACAACCACCAATATATTCTGCTGCACTATATCTATATATGCAAAGCTAATTCTGCTGGGTTATGCAAATTGAAACATTATTGCATAGTATGTGATTTTGAAGTACTTTTTTAAAGTTTTGAATGATATAGACCCAGTTTAATCTTTGTGGAATGCCTGGTTGTTGTTTTTAAGGTAATTTATTGCCTGGCATTTGAGGGGGTGGGGTGTGGTTACAGATTTCAATTATTGGTTTCACTTGTAATAGTCTTCTACTTAAGTCCAATGGTGTAGGCTGTGCAAAGCCATTTGGCTGTGCATTTATTGATCTAAGCGTGCATTTTTATCAAAGCGTGATAAAATTGACACATAACAGCAGTGTTCAATCAGCGTTCAATCGAAGTGAAAAAGAAGGAAAACAGAAGCACACCAATCTAACAAAACAAAGAAAACTGAAGAACTAATAACAAATGTGAGTCACTTACTCCTCAGATCACTCACCTCCTGATTGTTGCATCTGATTACATAGCACAGAACTACCTTACTTGGACATTTCATAAACCATCCATTTCACCTACAAATGCCTGTATCTGTATTATTGTAATTTTGTTTTATAAGCACAGCTGCACCAATGCAATTTTACCTGCAAACACTTAAAACATCTAACATAATTACCATTGCTTCTTAAACCTCTCACAATCCTTTCATTTCTTACACTCCAAATACATTTCTGCACCCACTTTATCTACGCTTTTGACTCATTTCATACTAAATCTACACCCCTTGAGCCTACACTGCTTTTCTCACCTGCATTTCTGCAATTCTTCTGCTCGGATTGCCTTACAGTCTCCTCTCCTACTTCCACTACTTCAACCTATTTACCTACTTAACACTATGTCAAGGTTTTCTTATACTCCCCACATCACTCAGTGTCTACCTAATAATGTATCTTTATCCTTCCCCACTAGTCTCCTCCACCTCCTCCTCTCTCCCCTCCTCTGTCTCCCCTCCATCCCTCTGTTTCCTTCCCCCACCTTTCCTGTTACCCCACTTTCATTCACCTCTGCCCCATGGTCCTGCTACCCCACAACTCAGCCCTGCTCCCTCTCTCCCTTCCCTGTCACCTCCCCACACCCCCATCCACATCACACTGACCTCCCTCCCTGCCCACCTCCTGCAGTTTCCCCTCCTAGCTCAGGCACCCGTACCATCACTACTCTCTCATCATCCCTGCCCTCAAAGTTAATCCCACCTCATCGCTACAGCAACCCTGAAAATCTAATTCACATCTCTCCCACAAACTCATACCCCCTATCCTGTGCCCTCTGGAATGCCAGATCTGTTTGTAACAAACTGGTCCCCACTCATGACCTTTTCATTTCCAATTCCCTACACCTACTAGCCATTACTGAAACTTGGATTATGCCCTCTGACACTACTTCTGCTGCTGCTCTCTCTGCTGGGGGCCTTACATTCACACACACACCCCGACCTGGGGGTCGCCATGGGGGTGGTGTTGGGGTCCTTTTACCTTCTAGTTACTCCTACCAACTCATACCACCAGAACCATCCCTTATATTCTCTACATTTGAGGTCCACGCCATATGCCTCTTCCAACCAGTCAATCTTAGAGTAGCTGTCATTTACCGCCCCCCTGGCACTGCTTCCAAATTCATCGACAACTTTGCTTCCTGGCTTCCTCACTTCCTCTCTTCTGACATTCCCACCATTATCCTAGGCGATTTCAACATCCCTATTGACATCCCCACACAATCCCCTGCCTCTAAACTCCTTAACCTCACCTCTTCACTTGGTCTCTCCCAGTGGACCTCCTCACCCTCCCATGTGAATGGGAGCTCACTGGATCTGGTCTTCACTCACCGCTGTGATATTTCTGATTTTTCCAACTCCCCATTTCCCCTCTCTGACCACCACCTGCTCTCCTTCAACCTATCTCTCTCGACTTCCCCATCTCTACCTCCTAAGGCTACCATCACTAAGCGTAACATTGAAGCTATTGACACCACATTCCTTTCCTCTCTGTTTGACTCACTTCTCTCTCCTATTCTCTCTCTCTCATGCCCTGAACAAGCCACTTCCACATACAATGCTTCCCTTACTTCTGCTCTTGACTCTGTTGCTCCACCAACCACTATTCACCCTTGCAAATTAACACCTCAACCCTGGCACACCAAATGCACCAGATATCTGCAAAAATGCTCATGTACTGCTGAGCGACACTGGAGGAAATCACGCTCTAAGGCAGACTTCCTCCATTTCAAACTTATGCTCTCATCCTTCAGTGCTGCCCTTTCTCTTGCTAAACAGTCATACTTCAAGAACCTCATCTCCTCCCAGTCTTCCAACCCCCGGCGCCTCTTTGCCACTCTCAACTCACTCCTCTGCCCACCTCCACCTCGTCTCCCTTCCTCACTCTCTGCTCTTGACTTTGCCACTTACTTCACATCCAAAATTGACTCCATACGTCAGGACATCACATCACACCAGACTATCAGTAACCAGCCTTCTCCCATCCCTTACCAACCCTCCCCATCCCTCGCACCAACTCTGTCATCTTTCTCCCATGCATCTGGAGAGGAAGTCATGGCCCTCATTCGTTCCTGTCCCCTCACCACCTCCCCACTTGACCCTATCCCCTCCCGCCTCCTTTGCCACCTCTCTTCTTCTGCTTGTTCCCATCTTTCCCACCTTCTCAATCTCTCCCTCTCATCAGGCACTGTCCCCTCTGCCTTCAAGCACGCTCTCATCTCTCCTATTCTTAAAAAACCTACCCTTGATCCAAACACTCTCTCCAACTACCGACCCATCTCTCTCCTCCCTTTTGCCTCCAAACTCCTTGAGCGTATTGTCTACAACCGCCTTACTTCCTTTCTTTCCTCACACTCACTGCTTGACCCATTCCAGTCTGGCTTCCGTCCTCTCCACTCCACTGAAACTGCCCTTACAAAAGTATGCAATAACCTCCATGCTGCTAAATCTAAGGGACACTACTCTCTACTTATTCTACTTGATCTCTCTGCTGCTTTTGACACTGTGGACCATCCTCTCCTACTGCAAATCCTTCACTCCATTGGTCTGCGTAACACTGCCCTCTCTTGGTTGTCGTCCTACCTTTCTGACCGTTCATTCTCTGTCTCCTCTCATGACTCCACCTCCCCCTCACTTCCACTAACTGTAGGGGTACCCCAAGGTTCTGTCCTTGGTCCTCTTCTCTTCTCTCTCTATACGTCCTCACTAGGTAAGCTCATTAGTTCTTTTGGTTTCCAATATCATCTCTATGCTGATGACACTCAAATCTATCTTTCCTCTCCAGACCTCTCCCCTACTCTCCTCACTCGTATCTCCAACTGTCTCTCTGCTATCTCTTCCTGGATGTCCCAGCGCTTTCTTAAACTTAACATGTCTAAGACCGAGCTGATCATCTTCCCTCCCTCCCGCATAATCTCACCTCCTACAATCTCATTATCTATTGATGGCACTACTATCTCCTCTACCCCCCAAGCGCGCTGTCTTGGAGTAATCCTTGACTCCTCCCTCTCCTTCAAACCACACATTCAGCACCTCTCACAAACCTGCCGTTTTCATCTAAAAAATATTTCCAGGATCAGACCCTTTCTGACCCAGGATGCTACTAAGACTCTTATCCACTCACTGGTCATCTCCAGACTGGACTGCTGTAATCTCTTCCTGACTGGCATTCCTGACAAATACCTCTCTCCACTCCAATCTATCCTCAATGCTGCTGCCCGGCTCATTTTCCTCACCAAACGCACTACGTCCACCTCTCCTCTCTTACTAGTCCTTCACTG
The DNA here is from genome assembly GCF_028390025.1 of Pseudophryne corroboree. NCBI lineage: Eukaryota > Metazoa > Chordata > Amphibia > Anura > Myobatrachidae > Pseudophryne > Pseudophryne corroboree. The sequence continues at coordinate 186,011 of NW_026969290.1, forward strand.
GCTCCCCTTCCCTTTCAGAATCCATTTCAAGCTTCTCACACTTGCTTACAAAGCCCTCACCCACTCCTCTCCCATCTACATCTCTGATCTTATCTCGCTTTACACTCCCACCCGTCCTCTTCGCTCTGCTAATGCACACCGACTCTCCTGCCTACGGATTACTTCCTCCCACTCCTACCTCCAAGATTTTTCACGTGCTGCACCACTTCTCTGGAATTCCCTACCTCTCCCCCTCAGACTCTCCACCTCTCTACAAAACTTCAAACGGGCTCTCAAGACCCACTTCTTCACCAAACCCAGCCAAATCTCATCCTAAACCTCTGTTCCATGCTCTCTATGTACCCCATCTGTCTCACCCCTGTCTGTCTACCCCTCCCTTTTAGAATGTAAGCTCTCACGAGCAGGGCCCTCTTCCCTCATGTGCTTACTCTTTTCTTACTTTAATAATCTTCAGCTGCACCAAATTCAGCAGTCTTCTGCCACCTGATACTTATTCCAGTGTCATCTGCTGATGTAGCTATGTTTATTTACCCTGTACTTGTCCTATATTGTCGTCAACTGTAAGTTGCTGTTTTCCTGTTTGATGATTTGTTTATGTACTCTGTAATTGGGCACTGCGGAACCATTGTGGCACCATATAAATAAAGGATAATAATAATAATAAATAATATAATATATAGCAGTACGGTACAGTAGGCCACTGCTCTACCTACCTCTGTGTCGTCAAGTATACTATCCATCCATACCTGTGGTGCATTTTAGAAAAAAACATGTCTCGGCAGAGCAATCTATAAATCCATCATTTTTCAGACAGCAACAGTGGGTATTGTAATAGTCACCCAATCCATCACTTTTATAGGGTTACATGCACCCACATGCTACAGCCTGTCTCAATAATTTTACTGTCACGCTGTGTGTGTTTGTGTTTTTATTTGGGTATTTGTTGTTGTTGTAGAACTACAGGTACCAGCAAGCCCGTTATTTCCCCGCCTGCTGGTACTTGAGGTTCTCCAAGTACCAGCAAGCGGGGGAGGCTTGCTGGGCCTTGTAGTTCCACAACGAAAAAACAATATTCTTTTTTTACACACATGGCTATCAGCCCGACACCCACCACCCAGGGGTGCTGGGGACAGCCTCGGGCTTCACCCCTGGCCCTTGGGTGCCTCGAGGGGAGGAACCTCTTGATTTAAGGGGTCCCCACTCCTCCAGGGAACCCCGGCCAGGGGTGACTAGTTGGAGGGGTAATGCCAGGGCCGCAGGGACCTACATAAAAGTGTCCCCCGGCTGTGGCATTATCTCTCTGGCTAGTGGAGCCCGGTGCTGGTTTTAAAAATATGGGGGACCCCTACATCTATTGTCCCACGTATTTTTGGAAACTGGACCGGTCTAAGAGCCCGGTGCTGGTTGTCTAAATACGGGGAACCCCTGTCCAATTTTTCCCCCAGTATTTAAATAACCAGGACCGGCTCAAAGAGCCCGAGGCTGGTTATACTAAGGAGGGGGGACCTCACGCATTTTTTTTAACCCATTCAGACCCTTCTCCTTTAAGTTAATGGAAGCCCTGGACAACAAAATTGCATTCATGTCCTCCTCCCTCACCCTTCCCAGTCCCAAACACTCATTTTTTTTTTCTTTAAAAATTTATAATATATAACGAGAACAATGAGCAGGCAGGCAGCGGGCATTGGCGGCATCGGACTGAGATAGAAATTAGTGGTGGAGGGCTGGGTCAGTTGATTGTGGGCGAGTTTGTAAGCCATTGGCGGTGGCAGCGGGTATCGGCTCAGAGGCAGTAGCGGGCATTGGCTAAGGGTCATCGGCAGGATTCGGCGGACATTATGGCTGTAGTGCCTCACTAGCCACTGACCTCACCGCACGCCACTGTGGGACAGATGTAACATGCAGAGAGAGGTAGATTTGGGAGGGGGAATGTCCTAGCATAACTGTTAATTGCAGTGTAATACTGTAATTCAGCTGTGCAGCATTTGTGGCTAAATGTCAAAGAAGCCAGTATTTACCCTGCATGCAAAACAATAAATGTATTTGAACATACCTCCCAACTATCCCAATTTTTGCAGGACAGTCACTTTTTTGGGGAATGTCCAGCTAACCCAAACAACCCCCCCCCCCCCTTCCCATGGGGAAGGGGGGGGGGGGTGGAAGGCTCCCTGTAGCTTGTTGCTCTGCAAATATGCACATTGTGGGTAATTCAGACCTGATCGCTAGGGTGTGTTTTTTGCATCCCTGTAATCAGGTAGTTGTCGCCTACAGCGGAAGGGAAAATTTGCTGTGCAGGTGTGTGATCACATGTGCACAAGAGCTGCACAGCTCAGCACTTACTCAGCCATTGAGGTGACGTCACAAATCCTCCCACAAAACGCCGGGTCCCTCCAGTGTTTTTCCGGACACTCCCTAGAAACATTCAGTTGCCACCCACACAAACACCCTCTTCTTGTCAATCTTCTTGTGATCTCCGGACCGTCGCACTTACGCATTGTGGCGCATACGCATGTGCAGTGCAAACCAGATTGCCCGCTGGGTGAAAATAAATTGAAGCGATCTGGTCTGAATAAGCCTCAATCTCTATTCACGGGAGACAGAGGGGCTGGGGCATGGCCAGCAGCTCACAGAGCACCTATAATGACAAAAATGGGAGACATGGCTCATGATCGCGATATACCTGCGAAGGTACGCCCTCTACTGATTGACAGGCAGAGGCATTCGCATTTTCTGCGGGGCACCCGGAGAAAATGTAGGCACACGCACAGGATGGACCCTGCGTATATGCCCCCATCCTCTTCATAGTTTTTGCGGTTGGAACGCGTATTACGATCCAAACTGAATTAGGCCCTATGTCTTATATACACGAGCAGTGTGAAAACATCAATCGATGGGGGTAATTCCAAGTTGATCGCAGCAGGAATTTTGTTAGCAGTTGGGCAAAGCCATGTGTACTGCAGGGGAGGCAGATATAACATGTGCAGAAAGAGTTAGATTTGGGTGAGTTATTTTGTTTCTGTGCAGGGTAAATACTGACTGCTTTATTTTTACACTGCAAATTAGATTGCAGATTGAACACACCACACCCAAATCTAACTCTCTCTGCACATGTTAAATCTGCCTTCCCTGCAGTGCACATAGGTGGTCATTCCGAGTTGTTCGCTCTGTAATTTTCTTCGCATCGCAGCGATTTTCCGCTTAATGCGCATGCGCAATGTTCACACTGCGACTGCGCCAAGTAAATTTGCTATGCAGTTAGGAATATTACTCACGGTTTTTTCATCGTTCTGGTGATCGTAATGTGATTGACAGGAAGTGGGTGTTTCTGGGCGGAAACAGGCCGTTTTAGGGGCGTGTGGGAAAAAATGCTACCGTTTCTGGGAAAAATGCGGGAGTGGCTGGAGAAACGGAGGAGTGTCTGGGCGAACGCTGGGTGTGTTTGTGACGTCAAACCAGGAACGACAAGCACTGAACTGATCGCACTGGCAGAGTAAGTCTCGAGCTACTCAGAAACTGCACAGAGATGTCTTATCGCAATATTGCAAATCTTTCGTTCGCAATTTTAAGATGCTAAGATTCACTCCCAGTAGGCGGCAGCTTAGCGTGTGCAATGCTGCTAAAAGCAGCTTGCGAGCGAACAACTCGGAATGAGGGCCATGGGGGATAATTCTGAGTTGATCGCAGCAGGATTTTTGTTAGCAGTTGGGCAAAACCATGTGCACTGCATTTACGAACAGATGATTTTTTATATAAATTTTAAAATGTTAGTAAATGTGTGTTCTTTTTTCAACCTGGAAGCCCAACATCGATTAAGATCGATCTTAAATAGACCCCTGGGTTTTAAGGATAACCATGGTTGAGTCCAATGGTTAATTCACATTGACCGAAGTTCTAATTAAGTCACCTGTGCTCAAGCATGATATCCTTAAAATCTGGATTGCAATGACAGCATTTTGGAACTATGCCTAAGGGTTTAATTTTTACATTTATCCACTGACAATAAATCTACCTACAATATCCCTGTAACTGTTATGATTACAGTATTTCACTAAATAATTTAATTTGCTGAACCTTCTGTAAAAAGAAATATTAAGCTGCTGTAATTCCCAGATGCAGCAAATTTGTTAGCTAGTGGGCAAAACCATGTGCACTGCAGGGTTGGGGGGGGGGGCAGATATAACATTTGCAGAGAGATTTAGGTGGGTTATATTGTTTGTGTGCAGGGTAAATACTGGCTGTTTTGTTTTTACACTGCAATTTAGATTTCAGTTTGAACACACCGCACCAAAATCTAACTCTCTCTGCACATATTATACACCCCCCCCCCTGCAGTGTACATGGTTTTAGCTAATAAATTTGCTGCTGTGATCAGATCTGAGTTAAGCCCTATGTATTTGGCACTGGCAAAGGGTTAGAGGCCTTGCTGTAGAGCTCACACCTTTCTTATCATGCATTGTAATATTTCCTATGTCCTGATGTTGTGCTCTCTGCTCCATCCAAGTAAACAGCAATGTAGCATGGCTATCAAAGAGCGTGAAGATTGCAGATTTCCTGGGATTAATGCTAAGGAATGCTATTCCAGAGGCTGCTGCTTTAATTCAAGTGTCACTGGGGTTAAATGGTGTTTTTACCTTAAAAACACAGGTAGAGTATATAGTACAGTGGTAAAGTGGGAGCATGTAGTGCTATTGATTACAGATTTGATGGAGCTTAAACATGGATAAGGTCCATGGCTCTAAGAGTTTATCTTGTGTATCCTTTATTCTTAGTCATGGTCAGATAAGATTAGAAAATACCATTTAAGTGGAAATTTCCTGTTAGCTGTTTTTCAGTTTGCTCAACTGTCTGATTAACTGGTCCTAAAAAAGGACCAAAGGAGCTAAATTGCCCTGTGATCTAGCTAAATTGCCCCAGTTAAAAAAAAAAAAAACTAAGCTGCTGTAATTCCTGGATGTTTCCTTACTGCATCAACAGGAAGTGACAAGAAACAATGTAATGTGGAACCGTACAGCAGAAGGGATTGCGGCTACCCCACAATAAGTGCAGCGGAATGTAAGAAGAGGAATTGTTGCTTTGACTGCAGCATTCCCGGGGTTAACTGGTGTTTCTTCAAGTCACAAGGTATGGAGCTGCTGTATAGTTACTCGCAAGTCAGTAGTTGTATGATGCTCACACCTGTTAAACTGGATACACACAGAATGCCCTACACAGGGGGTGAAATGAGCGCCCCCCCCCACCCCCCGTACGCTCAGCACACATCACGCTGTGCTGAGCGGGGGCAGAGATGTGTGCTGAGCAGTTCGCTCAGCACACATCTCTCCCCAAAATCGGGCCGTGAATACAGGACCTTTAAACTGGATCCACACTTAGATTATCTGTCAAATTTTTTTTTTCTAGTTGAAACAAAATTATGCTAATATGTGGCAGCAAATGACAATTGACCATTTGCTCACAAACACTGGAAAACATCCAAAAATGGTCATTTAGATAAATTGGTTAAATCCATTTCATTTAGCTAATTTATCCAAACTACCTTTATTGTATCTCTGTGGGTGAATGATGTGTGGGTCAGTGTTGAGGGTGGTGGAGGAGATGGGTAATAGGCACAGCAGGGTGTGGACAGTCAAATAGTGTGCTTAGAGGTTCAGAGTCATTGTATGAGACTCTGGCAACAGTGACTTGATGAGTCTGGTGTCCATAGGGTGGGACGCATTAACCTTTTTATGCTATTGAAATAGTTCTCCTCCTGACCGACGCAGTTCCTTGCTCCGAGGTTGGTGTATTGTCCTGTTGCAGCGCCTCTCCACTGTGGTCACAGTGAGCTGTGTGGTGTTGCTGGCGCATGCCAATCTCCCCCCAACCTCCCTCTTGCATTTCAGACCTACGTACGCATGATGGGATCTTGTATGATATGCGCGTGTGCTGTAGAGATGAAAGTGGGGGTGAGGAGGCAGATCGTGAGATGGGGAAACTTTGTGGACTGTTAGCGAAGGGGAGCACTGGGCAGTCTGAGTTGCAAAGAGGGCAGCAGAAGAGGTTATTGCATGTGCACTGGTGACAGGTCCATCCTTGGTGGCCAGCCTCAGTGGTAAAGGGGTACATGAGCTAGTGTCCCTTGGCCAGCCATGTACCATGGCCACCTCCCTACCTCCTATATATTCTCCCTGATCTGTCACTTTGTTACGGTCTGCTGCTGGCACTGGTGTACCGTCCTGCAGATGCCGTCTCCGCCCATTGCTGTGACTTCCCCCAGAGTTAGCCACACAGAGTGACAGATCTGGGAAAATATATAGGAGATCATTACTTTCACTTGCAGCCTACCTTATTTTTTGCAGCCTAGCATGCTCCTGACCCCTTCTCTCACTAATACTTATACAACATTCATGAACTCATCTTAAGGTTTCTTTATTATTCAGTCACACTGTCTTGGATCCAAACCATTTCCTGTGGCATTGCAGTCAAACAATTGAGCTATTTACCCTTGCATAGAAAGGTATAATCTAAGCTAGAGAATTCTATTTGGAGCTCACCTTGTACTTTGTGAAGAAATAATCAGCTTTGTGGCTGAGCAGATATATGGAGTGTGTGGCTGCACACTGCATTGATCTGCTGAGTTGCAATGCTAATAATTTTTTTTTTGCAAAGTACCAATAGCTTCATTGTGAAGGTGGAAAGAAGGGTGTTACGGCATGGAATGTACAAACTGCAAGACCCTGCTGGTAGCGCCTTTGTCTATTTAGTAGGAAGGGCACGTAACAGCCGGGGGGCAATGGAGGAAGCCCCTTTAGGGCTGGAGCCCGGCGGCAACTGACTCCGTTGTCTCTGGCAGTTCCGCCCCTGGACTAGAGGAATGGTCAAGAACATGGCAACATTTAATGCCAAAAAATGCAAAATCATACACGTCTCAAAAATGCAAAGGCTAACTATAATATTAAGGACATTATAATGGCAAGAGGAAAGCTATCTAAGTATTACTATTTCAGGTGAGCAATGTAACAAAGCAATAGGAAAGGCAAGTCAGATGCTTGTTTGCATAGGTTAAAGAACCAGTAGCAGAAAAAAGTAATACAGGTTGAGTATCCCATATCCAAATATTCCGAAATACGGAATATTCCGAAATACGGACTTTTTTGAGTGAGACTGAGATAGTGAAACCTTTGTGTTTTGATGGCTCAGTGTACACAAACTTTGTTTAATACTCAAAGTTATTAAAAATATTGTATTAAATGAACTTCAGACTGTGTGTATAAGGTGTATATGAAACATAAATGAATTCTGTGAATGTACACACACTTTGTTTAATGCACAAAGTTATAAAAAATATTGGCTAAAATGACCTTCAGGCTGTGTGTATAAGGTGTATATGAAACATAAATGCCTTCTGTGCTTAGATTTAGGTCCCATCACCATAATATCTCGTTATGGTATGCAATTATTCCAAAATACAGAAAAATCCGATATCCAAAATTCCTCTGGTCCCAAGCATTTTGGATAAGGGATACTCAACCTGTAATGCCACTGTATAGGTCCTTGGTACAGCCACATTTAGAATCCTGTGTTCAGTTCCAGAAGCCATATCTCCAGAAGGCTGTAAATACATTAGGGCAACTAAAATTGTGCATGGCCTACATCACAAAACTTACCTGGAAATACTAAAAAATGTTGATGTGTATAGTTTGGAGAAGGGAAGAGGGAACATACAGTAATAGAAACATTTAAATATATAGGGAGGAATGTAATAGGGTGTGAGAATCAGAAAGTGAGAGATTTTGTGTTTTTTCCTGTTGGTTTTTTTTTGTTTGTTTGATTGTTTGTTTTTAAAGTGGCAATCCTTTACATGGCAAAACCAGGTTGATATTTGCCATGTAAAGGATTGCCACCGTGGGCATGTGTAGAAGGGGCACTGCTACTGTTGGCATTATGTGTGTAAGCTGCACTGATATGGTGGTTATGTGTATAAAGGGCACTGCGACTGTGGGTATTATTATTATTATTACATGCGGTGTAATGACAATAAGATAGTGCTACTGTGTGGCGTATTTTGATTTGGGGTGCTATTGTGTGGCCATGCCCCTTCCTTGTGATACCACACCTTCTTTTTTTAAGGTTCGCACTGTCCCTTTATTAAGTATTGGAGAGAGGGCCCAAATTAATAGTTTGCAGGGAGGCGCCAAACACCCTAGCACTGGCCCTTTGGTAGGGGACAGGATTTGCTTCTGCTTGTGCACATATGTTATGATTGCCAGCCAACAGCACTGGTTTTGCCTATAACACTAACTATAAATATTTTGAATTGGTCCTGGACCACCAATCCAAGGCACCCCTGCAAGTGTCCTGAGGCACCCCAGGGTGCAGTTTGAGAACCACTGGTCTAGTGAGTACCCAGGATAATTATTGTAGCTGGTCTGCGGGTAACAGCTCTCAGATCCACTTCTAGAAAAAATGCAGCAATGTAATTTGAGTGACAAACTGCAGAGATGAACCCTTTCTGTGACTGCTGCACAGGGATCACACAAACTCTATTCATAGGGCTGACTTCACTTAGGGGAGATGTTCTCACCCCGCAAAGAAGTGCGAGTATATACCGCACTTACGGTACCATTGGATTTACAGATATTTTCTTGCAATACACTATGGGGGTCATTCTGAGTTGATTGCTCGCTAGCAGTTTTTAGCAGCCATGCAAACGCATTGTCGCTGCCCACTGGAGAGTGTATATTCACTTTGGAGAAGTGCGAATACTTGAGTAGCAGAGCGCCTGCAAAATCGTTTCAAAATAAGACCAGCACTGTAGTTACACTTCGTGTGCGTTGATTCTAACAACCGAGGGACGGCTTTTGATGTCACACACCCATCCAGCGAATGCCCAGCCACGTCTGCATTTCTTCTGCCACGCCTGCATTTTTCCAAGCACTCCCTGAAAACGGTCAGTTGACACCCAGAAACGCCCTCTTTCTGTCAATCTCCTTGTGGCCTGTTCTGTGATTGGAATAATCGCTAGAACTAGTGCAAAACCACAATGGACTTTGTACCCGTACGATGCGCATGCACATTACGGAGCATGCGCATGCACAGATTAGCCATTTTTTTTCAACTGATTGCTACGCAGCGAACAACGGCAGCAAGCGATCAACTCGGAATGACCCCCTATATACATAGAAACATGGATTTTTACTGCAGAAATTATGGTTAGTTTAGGGGTATCGGTTAGGGTCAACAGAGGTGTAGCTAGGGGTCCAAGCGCCCCTGGCAAAGTAAGGGACTGGCGCCCCCCCTTTCGATAAAGCATTGCAGTCCATTGGCGGTTACCATGTTGGAGCCACAGCAACTGACCCCCTCCCCCACACGCTGCCCTACATCATCGGCTGGGATTCACTGTTGGTGTGAAGCCACTGGGAACATTCTGGTAGCATTAGCAGCAGTCTGTGTCATAGATAGGGAAGGCAGAAGGTTAACTAGCTAATAGCAGTCTGTTGGCAGCAGAGGCTGGGCGGGGGGCTGAGAATGAGCCAACGCTGATCAGTGTCCAGTCTGCTCAGACAAAAATATTTTGTGATCAGGGCTGGTTCTAGACCAAAGGAGCCAATGGCAAAAATTTCCTTTGGCACCCCCCCCCCACACACACACACACACACACCAAAAAAGAACATATCCCAGTTTAACATAACGCTATGTGGTGCAAGGTGTGGAGCTGGTCACTTGTATCAGACCTCTGACATTTGCCTTTTCACCCATATTGCATACTTTTTCTTGCAGGTTGTGTCTTAATTCAAGAAGTGTTCTAAGTACTTCAGCTTAGTATCTTTACTGACCCCTCTTTACCCCACACTACATAACTGACCCCTCTATACCCTACACTACATCACTGACATTTCTATAACCATCACTGCATTACTGACCCCTCTAGAGATGTGCACTTGAAATTTTTCGTGTTTTGGTTTTGGGTTCGGTTCCGCGGCCGTGTTTTGGGTTCGACCGCGTTTTGGCAAAACCTCACCGAATTTTTTTTTTCGGATTCGGGTGTGTTTTGGATTCGGGTGTTTTTTTCAAAAAACACTAAAAAACAGCTTAAATCATAGAATTTGGGGGTCATTTTGATCCCAAAGTATTATTAACCTCAAAAACCATAATTTCCACTCATTTTCAGTCTATTCTGAACGCCTCACACCTCACAATATTATTTTTAGTCCTAAAATTTGCACCGAGGTCGCTGGATGACTAAGCTAAGCGACCCTAGTGGCCGACACAAACACCTGGCCCATCTAGGAGTGGCACTGCAGTGTCACGCAGGATGGCCCTTCCAAAAAACACTCCCCAAACAGCACATGACGCAAAGAAAAAAAGAGGCGCAATGAGGTAGCTGTGTGAGTAAGCTAAGCGACCCTAGCGGCCGACACAAACACCTGGCCCATCTAGGAGTGGCACCGCAGTGTCACGCAGGATGGCCCTTCCAAAAAACACTCCCCAAACAGCACATGACGCAAAGAAAAAAAGAGGCGCAATGAGGTAGCTGTGTGAGTAAGATAAGCGACCCTAGTGGCCGACACAAACACCTGGCCCATCTAGGAGTGGCACTGCAGTGTCACGCAGGATGGCCCTTCCAAAAAACACTCCCCAAACAGCACATGACGCAAAGAAAAAAAGAGGCGCAATGAGGTAGCTGTGTGAGTAAGATAAGCGACCCTAGTGGCCGACACAAACACCTGGCCCATCTAGGAGTGGCACTGCAGTGTCACGCAGGATGGCCCTTCAAAAAAATACTCCCCAAACAGCACATGACGCAAAGAAAAATGAAAGAAAAAAAGAGGTGGAAGATGGAATTGTCCTTGGGCCCTCCCACCCACCCTTATGTTGTACAAACAGGACATGCACACTTTAACCAACCCATCATTTCAGTGACAGGGTCTGCCACACGACTGTGACTGAAATGACGGGTTGGTTTGGACCCCCACCAAAAAAGAAGCAATTAATCTCTCCTTGCACAAACTGGCTCTACAGAGGCAAGATGTCCACCTCATCATCATCCTCCGATATATCACCGTGTACATCCCCCTCCTCACAGATTATGAAATTCATCCCCACTGGAATCCACCATCTCAGCTCCCTGTGTACTTTGTGGAGGCAATTGCTGCTGGTCAATGTCTCCACGGAGGAATTGATTATAATTCATTTTAATGAACATCATCTTCTCCACATTTTCTGGAAGTAACCTCGTACGCCGATTGCTGACAAGGTGAGCGGCGGCACTAAACACTCTTTCGGAGTACACACTTGTGGGAGGGCAACTTAGGTAGAATAAAGCCAGTTTGTGCAAGGGCCTCCAAATTGCCTCTTTTTCCTGCCAGTATAAGTACGGACTGTCTGACGTGCCTACTTGGATGCGGTCACTCATATAATCCTCCACCATTCTTTCAATGGGGAGAGAATCATATGCAGTGCCAGTAGACGACATGTCCGACTCCGTAATCGTTGTCAGGTCCTTCAGTCCGGACCAGATGTCAGCATCAGCAGTCGCTCCAGACTGCCCTGCATCACCGCCAGCGGGTGGGCTCGGAATTCTGAGCCTTTTCCTCGCACCCCCAGTTGCGGGAGAATGTGAAGGAGGAGATGTTGACAGGTCGCGTTCCGCTTGACTTGACAATTTTCTCACCAGCAGGTCTTTGAACTAGTGATGAGCGGATTCGGTTTTACTCGGTTTTACTCGGTTTTACTCGGTTCTCAAAACGGCATCTTATTGGCTCACGGATGTCACGTGTTTTGGATAGCCAATAAGATGCCGTTTTGAGAACCGAGTAAAACCGAGTAAAACCGAGTAAAACCGAACCTCGCTCATCACTACTTTGAACCCCAGCAGACTTGTGTGTGCCGGAAAGAGAGATCCAAGGTAGGTTTTAAATCTAGGATCGAGCACGGTGGCCAAAATGTAGTGCTCTGATTTCAACGGATTGACCACCCGTGAATCCTTGTTAAGCGAATTAAGGGCTCCATCCACAAGTCCCACATGCCTAGCGGAATCGCTCTGTGTTAGCTCCTCCTTCAATGTCTCCAGCTTCTTCTGCAAAAGCCTGATGAGGGGAATGACCTGACTCAGGCTGGCAGTGTCTGAACTGACTTCACGTGTGGCAAGTTCAAAGGGCAGCAGAACCTTGCACAACGTTGAAATCATTCTCCACTGCGCTTGAGACAGGTGCATTCCACCTCCTATATCGTGCTCAATTGTATAGGCTTGAATGGCCTTTTGCTGCTCCTCCAACCTCTGAAGCATATATAGGGTTGAATTCCACCTCGTTACCACTTCTTGCTTCAGATGATGACAGGGCAGGTTCAGGCATTTTTGGTGTTGCTCCAGTCTTCTGTACGTGGTGCCTGTACGCCGAAAGTGTCCCGCAATTCTTCTGGCCACCGACAGCATCTCTTGCACGCCCCTCTCGTTTTTTAAATAATTCTGCACCACCAATTTCAAGGTATGTGCAAAACATGGGACGTGCTGGAATTTGCCCATATTTAATGCACACACAATATTGCTGGCGTTGTCCGATGCCACAAATCCACAGGAGAGTCCAATTGGGGTAAGCCCTTCCGCGATGATCTTCCTCAGTTGCCGTAAGAGGTTTTCAGCTGTGTGCGTATTCTGGAAACCGGTGATACAAAGTGTAGCCTGCCTAGGAAAGAGTTGGCGTTTGCGAGATGCTGCTACTGGTGCCGCCGCTGCTGTTCTTGCGGCGGGAGTCCATACATCTACCCAGTGGGCTGTCACAGTCATATAGTCCTGACCCTGCCCTGCTCCACTTGTCCACATGTACGTGGTTAAGTGGACATTGGGTACAACTGCATTTTTTAGGACACTGGTGAGTCTTTTTCGGACGTCCGTGTACATTCTCGGTATCGCCTGCCTAGAGAAGTGGAACCTAGATGGTATTTGGTAACGGGGGCACACTACCTCAAGAAATTGTCTAGTTCCCTGTGAACTAACGGCGGATACCGGACGCACGTCTAACACCAACATAGTTGTCAAGGCCTCAGTTATCCGCTTTGCAACAGGATGACTGCTGTGATATTTCATCTTCCTCGCAAAGGACTGTTGGACAGTCAATTGCTTGGTGGAAGTAGTAAAAGTGGGCTTACGACTTCCCCTCTGGGATGACCATCGACTCCCAGCAGCAACAACAGCAGCGCCAGCAGCAGTAGGCGTTACACGCAAGGATGCATCGGAGGAATCCCAGGCAGGAGAGGACTCGTCAGAATTGCCAGTGACATGGCCTGCAGGACTATTGGCATTCCTGGGGAAGGAGGAAATTGACACTGAGGGAGTTGGTGGGGTGGTTTGCGTGAGCTTGGTTACAAGAGGAAGGGATTTACTGGTCAGTGGACTGCTTCCGCTGTCGCCCAAAGTTTTTGAACTTGTCACTGACTTATTATGAATGCGCTGCAGGTGACGTATAAGGGAGGATGTTCCGAGGTGGTTAACGTCCTTACCCCTACTTATTACAGCTTGACAAAGGCAACACACGGCTTGACACCTGTTGTCCGCATTTCTGTTGAAATACTTCCACACCGAAGAGCTGATTTTTTTGGTATTTTCACCAGGCATGTCAATGGCCATATTCCTCCCACGGACAACAGGTGTCTCCCCGGGTGCCTGACTTAAACAAACCACCTCACCATCAGAATCCTCCTGGTCAATTTCCTCCCCAGCGCCAGCAACACCCATATCCTCCTCATCCTGGTGTACTTCAACACTGACATCTTCAATCTGACTATCAGGAACTGGACTGCGGGTGCTCTTTCCAGCACTTGCATGGGGCGTGCAAATGGTGGAAGGCGCATGCTCTTCACGTCCAGTGTTGGGAAGGTCAGGCATCGCAACCGACACAATTGGACTCTCCTTGTGGATTTGGGATTTCGAAGAACGCACAGTTCTTTGCTGTGCTTTTGCCAGCTTGAGTCTTTTCATTTTTCTAGCGAGAGGCTGAGTGCTTCCATCCTCATGTGAAGCTGAACCACTAGCCATGAACATAGGCCAGGGCCTCAGCCGTTCCTTGCCACTCCGTGTGGTAAATGGCATATTGGCAAGTTTACGCTTCTCCTCCGACAATTTTATTTTAGATTTTTGAGTCCTTTTTTTACTGATATTTGGTGTTTTGGATTTTACATGCTCTGTACTATGACATTGGGCATCGGCCTTGGCAGACAACGTTGCTGGCATTTCATCGTCTCGGCCATGACTAGTGGCAGCAGCTTCAGCACGAGGTGGAAGTCGATCTTGATCTTTCCCTATTTTTGGAACCTCAACATTTTTGTTCTCCATATTTTAATAGGCACAACTAAAAGGCACCTCAGGTAAACAATGGAGATGGATGGATACTAGTATACTTATGGATGACGAGCGACTGCCGACACAGAGGTAGCTACAGCCGTGGACTACCGTACTGTGTCTGCTGCTAATATAGACTGGATGATAATGAGATAAAATTAAAATATATATATATATATATCACACTAGTACTGCAGCCGGACAGGTATATATTATGTAATGACGGACCTGCTGGACACTGTCTGTCAGCACTGCAGACTCCTAAAGTAAGCTACTAGTATCAAGAAGATAGAAAAAAAAAAAACCACGGGTAGGTGGTATACAATTATGTATGGACGAGCGACTGCCGACACAGAGGTAGCTACAGCCGTGGACTACCGTACTGTGTCTGCTGCTAATATAGACTGGATGATAATGAGATAAAATTAAAATATATATATATATATATATATATATATATCACACTAGTACTGCAGCCGGACAGGTATATATTATGTAATGACGGACCTGCTGGACACTGTCTGCAGAATGCGTTTATAAAAACACCACACGACGAGTGTTTAACTTTTTCAGGCAGACAATCACAATATACTGGTGGTCAGCTGACAATCACAATACTGGTGGTCAGTGGTCACTGGTCAGTCACACTGGCAGTTGCACTCTGGCAGCAAAAGTGTGCACTGTACTTAAAATATGTACTCCTGCTATAACTGCTCCCCAGTCTCCCCCACAATTAAGCTGCGTGAGCAGTGAGCACTCAGCACAGTCAGATAATGATATACAGTATTACATATAATGCAGCACACTGGGCTGAGCACAGATATGGTATGTGACTGTGTCACACTGTGTATCGTTTTTTTTCAGGCAGAGAACGGATTAATTAAACTGGTGGTCACTGGTCACACTATCAGCAGCAAGTAGTACTCCTCCTAATAATATGCTCCCCAAAATTTGTGTCTCTCTCTAGTACTCTAGTCTAAACGGAGAGGACGCCAGCCACGTCCTCTCCCTATCAATCTCAATGCACGTGTGAAAATGGCGGCGACGCGCGGCTCCTTATATAGAATCCGAGTCTCGCGATAGAATACGAGCCTCGCGAGAATCCGACAGCGGGATGATGACGTTCGGGCGCGCTCGGGTTAACCGAGCAAGGCGGGAAGATCCGAGTCGCTCGGCCCCGTGTAAAAAAACCTGAAGTTCGGGCGGGTTCGGATTCCGAGGAACCGAACCCGCTCATCTCTACCCTCTATACAGTACACTGACCTCTATATACCTGCTAGTACATCCCTGATGCCTATATTCCCTAAGCTAAATCCCTGACGCCTCTATTCCCTACGCTACATCCCTGACGCCTCTATTCCCTATGCTACATCCCTGACGCCTCTATACCCTACGCTACATCCCTGATGCCTCTATTCCCTATGCTACATTCCTGATGCCTCTATAACCTACGCTACATCCCTGACGCCTCTATATCCTACGCTACATCCCTGACGCCTCTATACAGTACAATGCATTACTGATCCGTCTAGACCATACATCCTCATTACATCAGAGAGATAGTGAAACACTGGAAAAAATAAGGATAAAGTGGACTACAGAAACTGATGCTCTAAACAAAGGAGAGAGAGAGAGAGAAAAGCACAAGGGAAAGTGGGCAATCGGAACACCATAGAGAGAGGAGAGATAGAAATGCCTGAAAAAGTAAAGGGGGTTGGGTATGGCATCCGGCGCTCGGGATTCCAGCAGTCACATGATACCTAATCCTAATCCTAACCCTCTGGGGGGGTGGCGGATAGGGCTAACCCTCAGGGGGTGGCAGCTAGGACTAACCCCCCCCCCCTCCTAGTGCCTTCCCTAACACCCCCTCCCCCGGTCTTAACCCTCCCTCCAATACTCGCCTTCGGGATGTTGGCTGTCTGTGTGCCGGCACCAGTCTCCCAAGTGGTGTCAGGATTCCAACATCGGTCAAATGACCGCCGGTATACCGTCTGCCGGGATGGTAAATGTATCCTGAGGACAGGTAGTGAGTGTGGAGGGATAGGTGGTTCAGTAAAATGTAACAGCTCAAACTGCGATCATTCACTGATAAATTGATTTATAGCTCTCCCTTTTTAACCATTGCAGTCATAAAAGCAATGTTTTTTAAACTTTTAAATAAAGCTTGTTAGCATCCCCAGCACACTGTATATGCTGGGAGATGTATTTCTCAATATGAAAACATTTAATTACTGTATGAACTCTAATTCCCCAACTGAAACCTCTCACAAACACACACTCCTAAATCTAGTACACACACACACATTTCCCCAGTACTGACAACTCTCATCACTTCCACACACTGACAACTCCCTCCTGCTCCTCTCCCCACTGACACTGACAGCTCCCTCACAGTCACACACATCCTCCACCCCCCCACACACACACTGATAGCACACATGCACAAATCCCCCCCTCCTCGACACTAACTGTCACGGACTGCTTGGGCAGCAGGGGGCAGGCTCTGACTTGAAGTGCTGAAATTCAACAGCTCTCTCGAACTTGCAAGGCATGGCTGTGCAGCTGTCTCCAGCCATCTCCTTGCCCACTGTGTAATTTGTGGCGTTCTCTGATGTTCCCCGCTCTGCCTCTACAACCGGCACATAATGTACAGCAGTGGTGACTCCTGAGTATGGGCCTGGAGAACTCCGCCTACCGGGGGGTAGGGATTAATAATTTCAAAGGGGCAGAGCTAGGAGTGAAGCAGTGGACAGCAGTTGAGGGGCGTTTCAAACTGTGACAGGGTTGGGACAATTTCAGTATCCTTCCCTCACCGTCTAATTGGTCAGTCCCACGCTGATTGCCATAGCGCCCTTTCGAGACTGCAGAACTCTATCCCTTAGCCACGGTTGGCACAGCTGGATGGTGCCCCTGGCAAGTGCCATCCTGGCCAAGGGGTAGATACGCCCCTGAGGGTCAGGGCCAGCAACAGAAATCTCGGGGCCCAGTACACTGATATCTCTGGGGCCCCCTCAACCCCCCCCTTAACTTGGCAGAGAGATCTTTAAAAAAAAATGGAGCCTTTGACTCGGACCGTCAGTGAGGCCGGCAGGTGGTTTTCATACTGGGCTATCCAGCTTTTCGGTGGCGGTGGCAGGGACATTCAGAAAAGGGCCAGCACAGCAACATGCATAATAATGGCAATACAGTATGGACCACAGGGACTGGACAAAGTGATGGGGTAAAAGGAGGGGGGAGGGTTTAGTTGGCCTGTTAATTGTTTTCCTGCTTAAATTGAGCAGTTGGTGGATACACTTTAAAAAGCAATATTGGCACTGTGGCCCCATTATTTCTGTTCTTAATACTTGGAGCCCTGAACAAGTGTCCCCTTTGTCCCCCCTGTCACCGGGCCTGTTCAGGCGTTACCTATGGAGAAGCTGCGACATGACATCCTAGGACACGATACTGCACCATGCATCACCATTATATTTCAGTGTGCCTTGTCAATATTTAAATCTTGTTCTGTGTGACGTGAGTTGTAAATGGTTGAAAATCTCTGTGCTACAATATCGTCACCATGTAGTTATAACAACACCGCAAAACCACCAAAAGACGTGTTTTGGTAGAGGGACTGCTGGAGGGGCCCATTGGGGCCCCCAGTTTGCTACCCCACCCCGGTATACCTGTGCTGTAGCCAGTGGAAGGGGCACTATCTTCCCGGTGATCTCTTCGGGAAGATGGTGCCGCACATAGAAAGCAAAGACTCTGGCTGCACTCTCCTGCCCTCGCTCTAAGCAAGGTGATCGGGCCACAAAAGGACCCCTGTCGGACCCCGGCCTGTGGGCCACAAAAGGATGCATTGGGGGCGGCATGCGGCCCATGGGTTTGACACCCCTGCCCTAGAGTATCACAATTTGTTTCACGGCACCCCTAGGCCAAAGTTTTTTTTATTGAGAAATTCAGAAAAAAATATAAAATTAAGTAAATTGTGTTTATAGCATGTCATCCTCAGGTTCAGTTATGTTGTGAGGGAATGGTTTTGCCAATTTAATAAAGTATAAATAATTTTAATTGGTCCTGGACCACCAAACTATGCTACCAGTGCAAGAACCCCAGTTTGGAAACTACTGCTATAAAATAAACCTTTTTTGTTTTTTTTAAACTACATGTAATACACCTTAGATCTCAGTTCCTAAAAGGTTTTAAACCTTTGCATACAGTAAACTACACATATTTAAAAATCCTACACCGGGCACAAGTGCTCACGGGCCAATTTCATGGCAGTCTTGGATAGGAGGGCATTGTGGATTCACCAAGGGAATGCTGATGCTGACTCCAAGAAGAAAGGGAGTCTCTTCCCTATGAAGGTGAAGCCTTGTTTGGCGACGGCCTAGTTAATTTGATCTCGGCAGCTCCCGCAGGTAAGTCATCCTTCTTGCCCTATGTTCCCTCTCAACGGATGAAGACGCATCATTATCTGACGCAGTCATTTCGGCCCAATAGATATGCAAGAAGTTAAGATTCCCCTTTCTTTGCAGGTAGAGGAAGGAAAAGAGGGAAGATGTCTGTAGCCTCTTCAAGATCGCAGGAGCAGAGATCGTCCTCTGCTTTTGCCAAATCCACTGCATGACGCTGGGGCTCTCTTGCAGGAGCCCGCACCAGTGGGGGGCACGTCTAAAACTCTTCAATCAGTTCTGGATTCATTCGGACCTGGACTCGTGGGCTTTACAAATAGTGTCCCAAGGGTACAAACTGCGGTTTCAAGACGTTCCCCCTCACCGATTGTTCAAATCAGCCTTAGTCAGCAGGGAGAAGGTTTTTATTCAAGCCTCTTCGTGGTCCCGAAGCCGGACGGCTCAGTCAGACCAATCTTAAATCTGAAATCCCTTAATTTCTACCTAAAGAAATTCAATTTCAAGATGGAATCTCTCAGGGTAGTGATCTCCAGTCCGGGGGATAAAGGAGATTTCATGGTTTTGGTAGACATAAAGGATGCCTACTTATATGTTCCCATTTAGCCACTGCATCAAGCTACCTGAGGTTTGCAATTCAGGATTGTCATTACCAATTTCAGACGTTGCCGTTTGGTATGTCCACGGCTCCGAGGATTTTCACCAGGGTGATGGCGGAAATGATGGTTCTCCTTCGCAAGCAAGGAGTCACAATTATCCCGTACTTGGATGATCTCCTGATAAAGGCGAGATCCAGGGACCAGTTGGTGCAAAACATCTACTCTCCCTGACAGTTCTTCAACAACATGGTTGGCTCCTAAACTTGCCAAAATCGCAGTTGCTCCCAATGACGCGGATGTTGTTTTTGGGAGTGATACTGGACACAGAAGAGGTTTTCTTCTAGTGGAAAGGCTCTGGAGATCCAGAGTCTGGTCAAACAAATTCTGAAACCAGCAAGAGTGTTAATCCATCAATGCATTCAGTTGCTGGGGAAGATGGTTGCGGCCTACGAGGCCATTCAGTTTGGCAGGTTCCATGCCAGAGTGTTCCAGTGGGACCTGTTGGACAAGTGGTCCGGATCCCACCTACACATGCACCGGAGGATAATCCTGTCTTCCAAGACCAGAATCTCACTCCATTGGTGGCTGCACAGTTCTCACCACCTAGAGGGGCGATGGTTCGGGATCCAGGACGGGATCCTAGGGACCACGGATGCAACCCTCTGAGGCTGGAGAGCAGTCACACAGGGGGAAAACATCCAAGGAAGATGGTCAAGGATTCCTTGGATGTTTTCATCTCCACATAAATGTTCTGGAGTTAAGGGCCATTTAATAACTGCAGACACAGTACGCACTGGGACGGGTGCCCAGCATCCTCTACGGACTAAGAGAAAAGGATTTACCGGTAGGTATTAAAATCCTATTTTCTCTAACGTCCTAGAGGATGCTGGGGACTCCGTAAGGACCATGGGCATAGACGGGCTCCGCAGGAGACATGGGCACTTTAAGAAAGACTTTAGTTCTGGGTGTGCACTGGCTCCTCCCTCTATGCCCCTCCTCCAGACCTCAGTTTGATACTGTACCCAGTGGAGACTGGGTGCTTTTCAGGAGCTCTCCTGAGCTTTCTGACAGAAAGTATTTTGTTAGGTTTTTAATTTTCAGGGAGCACTGCTGGCAACAGACTCCCTCATCGAGGGACTGAGGGGAGAGAAGCAGCCTTACTCTCTGAGTTGCAAGGTCCTGCTTCTTAGGCTACTGGACACCATTAGCTCCAGTGGGATTGGTACGCAGGATCTCACCCTCGCCGTCCGTCCCAGAGCCGCGCCGCCGTCCCCCTCGCAGAGCCGGAAGATAGAAGCCGGGTGAGTATGAGAAGAAAAGAAGACTTCAGAGGCGGCAGAAGACTTCATGATCTTCACTGAGGCAACGCACAGCACTGCAGCTGTGCGCCTTTGCTCCCATACACCTCACATACTCCGGTCACTGTAAGGGTGCAGGGCGCAGGGGGGGCGCCCTGGGCAGCAATATAAACCTCTTTCGCAAAAATATAACATATATACAGCTGGGCACTTTATATATGTATAAGCCCCCACCAATTTTACAGTTTAAGCGGGACAGAAGCCCGCCTCCGAGGGGGCGGGGCTTCTCCCTCAGCACTCACCAGCGCCATTTTTTCTCCACAGCACCGCTGAGAGGAAGCTCCCCGGACTCTACCCTGCTTATACCACGTTAGACAAGAGGGTTGAAAAGAGGGGGGGGGCCACATAATTCGCAAATTACATACAGCAGCACTACTGGGCAAACATTAAGTTACTGTTTTATTCCTGGGTTATATAGCGCTGGGGGGTGTGCTGGCATACTCTCTCTCTGTCTCTCCAAAGGGCCTTGTGGGGAAACTGTCTTCAGAAAAAGCATTCCCTGTGTGTGTAGTGTGTCGGTACACGTGTGTCGACATGTCTGAGGAAGAAGGCTATATTAGAGAGGAGCGGGAGCAAATGAATGTGGTGTCTCCGCCGACAGCTGATTGGATGGATATGTGGAATGTTTTAAATGCTAGTGTAAACTCATTGCACAAAAGATTAGACAAGGCAGATGCTTTGGGACAGTCAGGATTTAAACCCATGCCTGATCCTATGTTGCAGGGACTGTCAGGGTCTCATAAGCGCCCACTATCCCAGATTGTTGACACAGATACCGACACGGATTCTGACTCCAGTGTCGATTACGATGATGCAAAGTTACAGCCAAAATTGGCAAAATCCATTCGATTTATGATTATGGCAATAAAAGATGTTTTGCACATCACAGAGGAACCCCCTGTCGCTGACAAGAGGGTACATATGTACAAGGGAAAGAAGCCTGAGGTAACCTTTCCCCCCTCACACGAGCTGAACGAGTTATGTGAAAAAGCTTGGGAATCTCCAGATAAAAGACTGCAGATTTCCAAAAGGATTCTTATGGCGTATCCTTTCCCATCAACGGATAGGTTACGATGGGAATCCTCCCCTAGGGTGGACAAAGCATTAACACGCTTATCCAAGAAGGTAGCCCTCCCGTCCCAGGATACGGCTACCCTCAAAGAGTGTGCTGACCGCAAACAGGAGATTACCCTGAAGTCCATTTATACACATTTTTGGGGAGGCTGCTGGCAACAGTCTCCCTGCTTCGTGGAACTTAGGGGAGATAAGTATGACCAACTTCTAGTGAGTTCAATGGCTCTGCTTCTGGCTGACAGGACACCATTAGCTCCTGAGGGTGCTGATCGCTGGGTACGCCTAGATGCCCACTCCCGTAGCCTGCCATCACCCCCTTACAGAGCCAGAAGTCAGAAGACAGGCGAGTAGCAGAAGAACAGAAGACTTCTTCTCCAGTGACGGCATTCTGAGGTACCACGCAGCGAGCGGAATGCTGTGCGCCATGCTTCCACACAAACACAGGCACTGCAGGGTGCAGGGCATGTGGGTGGGTGGGGGGTGGGGCACCCTGGGCAGCATAAATTCCTCACAAAAGGCAGGCAAAAGTGGACATTAGTGCCTGGGCACTGTCCTTACCCCGCCAGCGTAATTAATTATTTGCTACTTAGGCTACTGGACACCATTAGCTCCAGTGGGATTGGTACGCAGGATCTCACCCTCGCCGTCCGTCCCAGAGCCGCGCCGCCGCCCCCCTCGCAGAGCCGGAAGATAGAAGCCGGGTGAGTATGAGAAGAAAAGAAGACTTCAGAGGCGGCAGAAGACTTCATGATCTTCACTGAGGTAACGCACAGCACTGCAGCTGTGCGCCTTTGCTCCCATACACCTCACATACTCCGGTCACTGTAAGGGTGCAGGGCGCAGGGGGGGCGCCCTGGGCAGCAATATAAACCTCTTTCGCAAAAATATAACATATATACAGCTGGGCACTTTTATATATGTATAAGCCCCCACCAATTTTACAGTTTAAGCGGGACAGAAGCCCGCCTCCGAGGGGGCGGGGCTTCTCCCTCAGCACTCACCAGCGCCATTTTTTCTCCACAGCACCGCTGAGAGGAAGCTCCCCGGACTCTACCCTGCTTATACCACGTTAGACAAGAGGGTTGAAAAGAGGGGGGGGGCACATAATTCGCAAATTACATACAGCAGCACTACTGGGCAAACATTAAGTTACTGTTTTATTCCTGGGTTATATAGCGCTGGGGTGTGTGCTGGCATACTCTCTCTCTGTCTCTCCAAAGGGCCTTGTGGGGAAACTGTCTTCAGAAAAAGCATTCCCTGTGTGTGTAGTGTCTCGGTACACGTGTGTCGACATGTCTGAGGAAGAAGGCTATATTAGAGAGGAGCGGGAGCAAATGAATGTGGTGTCTCCGCCGACAGCTGATTGGATGGATATGTGGAATGTTTTAAATGCTAGTGTAAACTCATTGCACAAAAGATTAGACAAGGCAGAAGCTTTGGGACAGTCAGGATTTAAACCCATGCCTGATCCTATGTTGCAGGGACTGTCAGGGTCTCATAAGCGCCCACTATCCCAGATTGTTGACACAGATACCGACACGGATTCTGACTCCAGTGTCGATTACGATGATGCAAAGTTACAGCCAAAATTGGCAAAATCCATTCGATTTATGATTATGGCAATAAAAGATGTTTTGCACATCACAGAGGAACCCCCTGTCGCTGACAAGAGGGTACATATGTACAAGGGAAAGAAGCCTGAGGTAACCTTTCCCCCCTCACACGAGCTGAACGAGTTATGTGAAAAAGCTTGGGAATCTCCAGATAAAAGACTGCAGATTTCCAAAAGGATTCTTATGGCGTATCCTTTCCCATCAACGGATAGGTTATGATGGGAATCCTCCCCTAGGGTGGACAAAGCATTAACACGCTTATCCAAGAAGGTAGCCCTCCCGTCCCAGGATACGGCTACCCTCAAAGAGTGTGCTGACCGCAAACAGGAGATTACCCTGAAGTCCATTTATACACATTCAGGTACCTTACTCAGACCGGCAATTGCGTCGGCCTGGGTGTGTAGTGCTGTAGCGGCATGGACAAATACCTTATCTGAGGGGATGGATAGCCTAGACAAGGATACTATTTTATTGACCCTGGGGTATATAAGAGATGCTGTCCTATATATGTGTGTATGCAAACTACAGGTGGTGCTGCAGGGCCCACACCCTTTTACTTGTCTTGTAGAGCAGCTCTGAAGCTGTTACAGTGCCCAGCTGCTGCAAGAAATCAGCTTGAATGCTTCAGGGGCTTGGGCATGGCCAACATGAGCCCCACACCGAAGGAGGGTGGGGGTGTTTAATGCAAACTTGGGGTTATACAAGCGCCGCAAAAGGCCGCCATGCCCTGCATGCCCCTTTTCTCTTTTCATATACAGATGAGGGTTCCAGCCAACTTTGGCCCACTGCTTGGATGACATCACCGTATGCAAATCCGTCTGCTGCAGACCTTCCCCCAGGAATGCTTGCAATAGTTGTTGCATATGGTTTAATGTCTGAGGGTGCTTCAGTATTAGGCAGCCTTCCGCCCTCCCATGTTCATCTGAAAAGATGTGGTCTCCCTGCAGTTGTTGTCCCCAGACGAGTTCCCTTGTGCTTCCTCAGTTAAATCTCCTTAACTTGACGGGGGTGTGCCCGAGCAGCCACCCTCCCCAGCCCTATCCCAACACATACTTATCTTGCATATGAGATCTCTTGATCATGAAGATAGTTCTCACAGGTTGAGGTTCATCCTGGCCCCGCTCCCCGCTGGAGATCGCTGATGGGGACAGCAGCGGGGCTTCAGCAGAAGGGTGAGTATGTGTGGCCAGAGACCTCCCTTCCCATGTGCAGGCCTGCAGAGTCTGCCGCGCAGGATGGGGCATGTGGCACTCTCCCTCCCAGGGGCTCTTCCAGATGTAGCTCCTCAGCAGTATGTTTCCCGGGCTGCGCGGCGCTCTCCCCGACTGGCATCCGCCCTGGAACACTGCCTTCCTCAACGCAACATCAGCAGGGGGCCCTGGCCTCATCACCATCCCAGGTCTTTCTCATGTATGTATCATGTATGTGTGTGTGATATATGTATGAATCATATATGTTTGTGATATATATATATATTCCATAGACAAAAAACCTTACGGTTTCACATGTCCCATTAAGGCTTCTTAGACATGATCGAAATTTCAGAAACCTGTTGTAACTCTTCCACTCAAACTCCAAAAAGCAATGAAATTCCGATCATTAAGGCTGACGCCTTAATGGACGTGTTCCTTGCGCAATACAGATATGGTATGCCATCACAGCCTGTGGGTAAGTGCAGATTCAGCACTCTCACAGAGTGAGATTGCTGTCACTCACACTATGGTGGAGCTGCTAATTCACAGATTTGTGTGCTCATTGGAATACACACATGCAGTCTATGCAACTGAAGGTCTGAGCAGTTTTGTGGTGCTCCCATCCCACACAGTGCCCACAACCATCCCATTCAGTCAACACAACAAAGCCACCTTGTTACAACATCCTTCTAACTCCATACATCCATCTCACTTAGTATACACATTTAGCTCCCTCAAACATCTTGGTTAATTGCTAAACTATAATACCCCATCTACGGTCTATGCATCTACACTTACTTCCCCTATACACCCCCATGCTGCCCGGTCTTCCCCAATCCCTACTGCTGTGTTCTCCCATCTGTGCTAGTCTGTACTAACTTATCTGTACCATCTGTCTTTCCCCACCTGTGCATTGTCTGTACCACCGTTTCCTTCTCTCTGTGCTGCTCAGTGTTTCCTTCTTCAACGTCACTCTGCCTCCTCCAGTACATGGCACACTGTCTTCTCTCCCATCTGCACCAGTTTTCTACCCATCCATGCCAGTGTTTTCAACCCATCTGCACCATTTCCCCCATCTGCACCGCTCTGTCTCCCTCCCCATACTTGCTGCTTAATCTACCCCCTATCCACACCACTCTTACCCTATTCATGTAGCTGACATCCTGAAGGTAAATTTAGTGGATCCTGCGCTCTTGGCAGGGGGATAACCGCCACAGCCCACCCCCCAGTGGTCCGGAAACGCCTCCGTTGTGCAGACCATGCCCTGCCAATGGCATTCTAACGCTGTTTGCACGCCCCCCTCATTCCCCGCAACCACCTCTGCCTATCAATCAGGCAGGGTGATAGCATCTCACTGGGCTCCTGGGGTACGCACGCACCTCACAAACTAATTCAGACTGCAATCGCTGCTGCTGCTGCTGCGGTCTGAATTACCCCCTGTGTTTCTCTGTCCCCCCCATTAGTGCTGCTTAGTGTTCCCTCTATCCACACACTTCTGTTCCCCCATCCACACCGCTCTCCTCCCTCCAATCAACAACACTCTTACCTCATCTGAGCAGCTTTGTCTTCCGCTCAGACCTTCAGTTGCATAGACTGCATGTGTGTATTCCAATGAGCACACAAATCTGTGAATTAGCAGCTCCACCATTGTGTGAGTGACAGCAATCTCACTCTGTGAGAGTGCTGAATCTGCACTTACCCACAGGCTGTGATGGCATACCATATCTGTATTGCGCAAGGAACACGTCCATTAAGGCGTCAGCCTTAATGATCGGAATTTCATTGCTTTTTGGAGTTTGACTGGAAGAGTTACAACAGGTTTCTGAAATTTCGATCATGTCTAAGAAGCCTTAATGGGACATGTGAAACCGTAAGGTTTTTTGTCTATGGAATTTCATCGCTTTTTTTAAATTTATTTTTTTTATTCAGAAATGTAAAATTTCACTGTAAGAATAAACATTTGATTTTTTAAATGTTTAATGAAAATGTTCGTATAACATCACTGTTCTGTGCAAAATTATTTTATTAACCAAACCAAATTGTTTAAGGTCCGTACACACTTAACGATTTAATGAGCGACGTCGCTCATTTTATCGTTAAGTGTGTATGCAGCCAGCGACAAACGATGCGCGGCCCCGCGGGTCGGCAACAATCTTCGCTGTCGGTAGGGCATGCAGGAAGGATGTGGACTGTCGTCCACGACCTTCATGCAGGGCTGGCGGGGGCGTGACGTCACTGAGCGATATGAGCGGTCATATCGCTCAGTGTGTACAGTCGGCCGCCGGCCGGCCCGGGAGGGGAAACATTAGACGATGTAGCTCACAGAGCGACATCGTTTAATGTGTACGGGCCTTTAGACTTTGGTCAAAATATTTTGCTGCCATTGCAGCTGATGCAGGGAGGGGGGTAGGCGGCAGCAGCCTGTAACTGAGGCTGGAGGTAGGCGTGAAATGCATTGCTTGTACGTGTGAGTGCGTGGTGTCAGGTGCTGCGCGTGTATATGTGTGTGTGTGTGTCAGGTGCTGCCTGTGTATGTGTGTGTCAGCTCCTGTGTGTATGTGTGTGTCAGGTGCTGCGTGTATATATGAGTGTGTCTGATGGTGCGTGTGTATGCGTCAGCTGCCGCACGTGTGTGTGTGTGTGTGTCAGGTGTTGCGGGTGTATATGTGTGTGAGTATCAGGTGCTCCGCGTGTGTACAAGTGTATGTCTGGTGCTGTGCATGAATACGTATGTCTGTGTCAGGTGCTGCGCGTGTACATGAGTGTGCATTAGGTGCTGCGCGTGTACATGAGTGTGCGTCAGGTGCTGCGTGTGTACATGAGTGTGCGTCAGGTGCTGCGCGTGTACATGTGTGTGCGTCAGGTGCTGCGCGTGTACATGTGTGTGCCTCAGGTGCTGCACGTGTCTATGTGTGTGTGAGTAAGGCACTGCGTGTGTATGTGTGTGTCTGATGGTGTGCGTGTATATGTATGTGTCAGGTGCTGCGTGTATATGCATGTGTCAGGTGCTGCGTGTATATGCATGTGTCAGGTGCTGCGTGTATATGCATGTGTCAGGTGCTGCGTGTATATGCATGTGTCAGGTGCTGCGTGTATATGCATGTGTCAGGTGCTGCGTGTATATGCATGTGTCAGGTGCTGCGTGTATATGCATGTGTCAGGTGCTGCGTGTTTATTTTATTGTGTCTGATGGTACGTGTGTGTGTCAGGTGCCGCACGTGTATATGTGTGTGTGCCAGGTGTTGCGCGTGTATGTGTGGGTCAGGTGCTGCATGTTTATTTTATTGTGTCTGATGCTACGTGTGTGTGTGTCAGGTGCCGCACGTGTATGTGTGTGTGTCAGGTGTTGCGCGTGTATGTGTGGGTCAGGTGCTGCATGTTTATTTTATTGTGTCTGATGCTACGTGTGTGTGTGTGTGTGTCAGGTGCCGCACGTGTATGTGTGTGTGTCAGGTGTTGCGCGTGTATGTGTGTGTCAGGTGCCGCGCGTGTATGTGTGTGTCAGGTGCCGTTCCCCTTCTTCCCATCCCAGCTCTCTCTGTAGAATACAGCTCTGCACCCAGAGAGAGGGAAAGACTAGGGGGCTGATCACTGCACTGCTCACTTTTTGGTCATGAGTTTGGCCTCCTGTTTCTTCCAGTGCTGTGTTCCTGCAGCCTAGCCCTCCCTGTTGTGCCAGAGAATCAGCCCTTCCTTCCCCTGACAGAGAGAGAGAGAGCCCGAGGCAGAGACACTCTTCCCGTAGCTGGCCTACCCCCAGTACTTCAGCACTGGCCATGCGGCAGTCAACAAAGGAGACCAGCAGGGGGTTCTGGCAGCATCAGCTGTGGCCGCAGCTGGATCGGGGAGGCCTGCAGTGTCTGAGGTGGGCAACACTTCCTCCGCCGCTGTCACCTTCCCCTGCCGGAGAGAAAGCCAGAGACATACCCTTCCCGCAGCTGGGATACCCCTAGTACCTCAGCGCTGGACAGGCAGAAGTCTATGGAGGGGACCGGCAGGGGTTTCGGGCCGCAGCAGTAGCAGCGGCCGCAGTCAGATCAGGGAGGCCTGCAGGGTCAGAACTGGGCAGCACTTCCACCAACACTGTCACCTCTGTGCTGGGCATGTACACCAGTCCGTACGGACGGAGGTGTCCACAACAGGCAGCAGTATAATGAGTCAGACAAACTCATTACACGCTGCCCACTGCTGCGCCGCATGCCCTCGATGGAGGAAGCCTAGATGCGGTCCCCAGCGGCAGCGAGGGAGAAGGGTGATCACATCACCCTTCAACCCGGCACCTCACAATCAGCTGGGGATCTGCAGTAGCTTCATCTCTCTCTTCCTCTCCCTCTCTGACAGCACAGCAGCCCCTCTGGGTCCCATGTAGCTCTGCCCCCCTGCTCACAGTTCACTCGGCCTCTCCTGATTAAAAAGAAAATAAGAGCCTGACCTGCTGCTCAGATGCGAGGAGGGGACGGGCGGTAGGTCCTCTGTGAGTACACTACACAGTCAAAATTAACTCTGACTCCTCACAACAGTGTGGACTGCAGGCGACGTCAGATGCCAATTTGGGTGTGCTTGCCGCACTACCTGCCCATCAAGCCCAACGTGGCATTTTGTATTAGGAACCCTATAACAGCATTCCGACATCCCTCCCTATGACGCTGCCATCCATACACTGCCGCTCTCATACATCCGTACACCGCCACTCTCATACATCCGCACACTGCCGCTCTCACACAACTGTACACTGTTGCTCTCATACATCCATACACTGCCGCTCTCATACATCCGTACAACCTCGCTCTCATACATCCGTACAACCCCGCTCTCATACATCCGTACAACCCCGCACTCTTACAGCCGCACTCTTACAGCCGCACTCTTACAGCCGCACACCATCGCACTCATACAGCCGCACACCGACGCAGTTATACAGCCGTACATTGCCGCTCTCATACATCCGCACACTGCCGCTCACATCTATACATACATAGCCTCCATACATCTACACATCCAATCCCCGCGCAAGGGAACACTGAAATCACTATCACTTTTCCCCGGGGTGTGACCACAGCCAGCCACTACTCCGGCCACCTTCTTGTGACACCAAAATGCATCTTACCTATCATCAGGGTGGTGCTGCTGCTGGGGGCAGGTTGCTGCCTCAGTCTCCTAGTTGGTGCTGCGATTGGAGGGGGTACTGCTTCCCTGTGCTGCCACTGTCTCCCGGATCATCGTGCCGCTGGCTGAATTGCAGCTTGACGCTACTGCTGCCGGGAGTAACAGCTTCCTGACTGTTGTTGCTGGTGGCTGCCTACTGCTCATTGCCGCCGGAACACTGACCGGCTCGGCAGTGATGCTGGCGGAGGAGTAGTGGTGGTGGGGTGGTGCCTGCTCCCTTCCCTCGAGCATGCCGCAGTGTAAAAAAAAAAATAATAGAGAGCATACCAGGGTGAGAGTCTGTATGGATCACAGTGATTACACGGGGCACAGCATAAGGACACCTTGCTGTGAGGGGCTCTGCCCACACAGATTGCTGCACCCTCTCTGATGTCAGCCGCTGCCCTCTCGTTCTCTGGGCGGCCAGTTCCAGTGTGAGGTAGGAGAGGAAGAGAACACACAGGTGTTAGGCGCCGTGGTCCGCGATGTCCTCGCGGCCCGGCGCCTAGCAACTAGGGACGCCGAGCGTGCTAGCCGCCGGCTCCCTAGCAACGCTAGGACGCCGGGCGCGCTGAGCCGCCTGGACCCTAGCAACGGGGACGCCACGGACGGACTGCGCTCCCCTTGCAGGGTCAATCAAGTGAACTACACACACACACTTGTCTTCTGGTCGTGCAGCAAGGCAGCTGCACGGCATTGTGCTAATCAGGCTCTGAACTTCTGATTGAAGGACTCCCTGCTAAATACCTTCTCAGTGCTTCACACAGACGCCGGTAATAGCTTCCTGCATGCTGCTTTGGTTTGCTGACGTCTGTTCCAGTTCTGCTGTGTCCGGTCATTCCTGTCCTCAGAGTTCCTGAATCTTAGTGTTGTCATCTCTTCCCAAGGAGTCTTCCAGTCCTCATTTACCCGCAACAGTCGCTAGAGGATCTCGTGTGGTTTTCGTGAGTGGCGGCTCTGCCGCGTGCTGCGGCCTAGGCCGCTTTATTTTGTATTCTGTGTTGGTGCATTTGCGGAGGTTTACGCTCCCACACTCCTCTCCGGAACTCGCCGGTGCCGGGTAGAAGAGTGGACAAGTGGGTATTTTGGTTGTCCTTTTCCCTGGCGGTTTTCCGCACATACTCTAGTTTAAAGTTAGTTTTGAGCCCCTGGCTTTGTTGTTTAGTAGAGGGCCCCTTGTTATCACCCTGTCTCGGATTTCTCTTTGTCTCCCATTAAGACCTGAGGGGGCATCGGAGTTGGGCAGACGTAATCCGCCCTTCAAACGCGGCTGCCATGGGCCCAAGCAACCATAGTCTCGCAAGAGATTTCTGACAGCGCGGGCGAGACAACGGAGATAGGGCGCCAGGGGCTATTCCCGTTCCCACTCCCTTTCCAAGCATTACGTTCCAGTACTCAGGTCCTTGCTATAAGATATCCCCAGACCAGAGTATTGGAATCATAACAGGAGAGCAGCCCTGATATATAACAGAGGTGGAAGTTCTATAGGCAGCAGAGACGGAGACCAGCCAGCCAGTCTCCCAGTGCCCTGATCACTACACGCCGCCAGCACAGCATTACAGGAGGGTCCTATAGTGCTGCCCTGAGCTAACAGGTGTGTGTACCAGTGTGCTGCGCCCTGGTGTCTCTGAGAGGGGTGAGGTCACCGTGCCGCTTTAGTATATGGCTTTTCCTTAGTACTGTAAGTTACAGCCCTGCACTAGTAGTGGCAACTCTGCCCTATGTGAACCTGTGAGGTTATTTTCCTATTTACAGAATAACCGGGGAGAAGGCGGCCATATTGCGGCTCTCAAGAGAAGGCACTCTAGTACACCCCCTGCTGGTGGCCACTGCGCTGGCGCAACAAATTGAAATGCCCGATCTCTATAATGGGGCATATTTCTCTTAATTAAAAAAAACCTGTAACTTTCTGAAAAACCACAACCCCAAAAGGCACTTCACAGGGACATGCTCTATCTAATAAAACAAACCCCAAGTCATATATATATATATATATATATATATATATATAATAAGATTTTACTCACCGGTAAATCCATTTCTCGTAGTCCGTAGTGGATGCTGGGACTCCGTAAGGACCATGGGGAATAGCGGCTCCGCAGGAGACTTGGCACAACTAAAGAGAGCTTTAGGACTACCTGGTGTGCACTGGCTCCTCCCCCTATGACCCTCCTCCAGACCTCAGTTAGGATACTGTACCCGGAAGAGCTGACACTAAGGTAGGATTTTGAATCCCGGGTAAGACTCATACCAGCCACACCAATCACACCGTACAACTCGTGATATTATACCCAGTTAACAGTATGACAACAACGGAGCCTCTGCACAGATGGCTCTCAACAATAACCCTTTTGTTAACAATAACTATGTACAAGTACTTGGGATGGGCGCCCAGCATCCACTACGGACTACGAGAAATAGATTTACCGGTGAGTAAAATCTTATTTTCTCTGACGTCCTAAGTGGATGCTGGGACTCCGTAAGGACCATGGGGATTATATCAAAGCTCCCAAACGGGAGGGAGAGTGCGGATGACTCTGCAGCACCGAATGAGCGAACTCCAGGTCCTCCTCAGCCAGGGTGTCAAACTTGTAAAATCTTGCAAATGTGTTTGACCCCGACCAAGTAGCAGCTCGGCAAAGTTGTAAAGCAGAGACCCCTCGGGCAGCCGCCCAAGAAGAGCCCACCTTCCTCGTGGAATGGGCTTTTACTGATCTAGAATGCGGCAGTACCGCCGCAGAATGACAGTCCTGTACCACAAATCTGAATTACTCCTGGTGAGGAGAGTAAATGGGGACATGCAGGTAAGCATCCTTGATGTCCAGTGATACCATGTAATCCCCTTCCTCCAGGCTTGAGATAACCGCCCTGAGCGATTCCATCTTGAACTTGAACCGTTTTATATACGTGTTCAAAGATTTAAAATTTAAAATGGGTCTCACCGAACCGTCCGGTTTCGGTACCACAAACATTGTGGAATAGTAACCCCTTCCTTGTTGAAGGAGGTGTACCTTGACTATCACCTGCTGCAAATACAGCTTGTGAATTTGCCTCTATCACAGCCTCCCTGTCCAAGGGAGATGTTGGCAAGGCAGATTTTAGGAAACGGCGAGGGGGAGACGTCTCGAATTCCAGCTTGAATCCCTGAGACACTACTTGTAGAATCCAGGGATCCACCTGTGAGCAAGCCCACTGATTGCTGAAGCACTTGAGACGGGCCCCCACCGCACCTGGCTCCACCAGTGGAGCCCCAGCGTCATGCTGTGGACTTAGCGGAAGCGGGGGAGGACTTTTGTTCCTGGGAACTGGCTGTATGTATATTAGAGATGAGCGCCGGAAATTTTTCGGGTTTTGTGTTTTGGTTTTGGGTTCGGTTCCGCGGCCGTGTTTTGGGTTCGACCGCGTTTTGGCAAAACCTCACCGAATTTTTTTTGTCGGATTCGGGTGTGTTTTGGATTCGGGTGTTTTTTTCAAAAAACCCTAAAAAACAGCTTAAATCATAGAATTTGGGGGTAATTTTGATCCCAAAGTATTATTAACCTCAAAAAACATAATTTACACTCATTTTCAGCCTATTCTGAACACATCACACCTCACAATATTATTTTTAGTCCTAAAATTTGCACCGAGGTCGCTGTGTGAGTAAGATAAGCGACCCTAGTGGCCGACACAAACACCGGGCCCATCTAGGAGTGGCACTGCAGTGTCACGCAGGATGTCCCTTCCAAAAAACCCTCCCCAAACAGCACATGACGCAAAGAAAAAAAGAGGCGCAATGAGGTAGCTGTGTGAGTAAGATTAGCGACCCTAGTGGCCGACACAAACACCGGGCCCATCTAGGAGTGGCACTGCAGTGTCACGCAGGATGTCCATTCCAAAAAACCCTCCCCAAACAGCACATGACGCAAAGAAAAAAAGAGGCGCAATGAGGTAGCTGACTGTGTGAGAAAGATAAGCGACCCTAGTGGCCGACACAAACACCGGGCCCATCTAGGAGTGGCACTGCAGTGTCACGCAGGATGTCCCTTCCAAAAAACCCTCCCCAAACAGCACATGACGCAAAGAAAAAAAGAGGCGCAATGAGGTAGCTGACTGTGTGAGAAAGATAAGCGACCCTAGTGGCCGACACAAACACCGGGCCCATCTAGGAGTGGCACTGCAGTGTCACGCAGGATGTCCCTTCCAAAAAACCCTCCCCAAACAGCACATGACGCAAAGAAAAAAAGAGGCGCAATGAGGTAGCTGTGTGAGAAAGATAAGCGACCCTAGTGGCCGACACAAACACCGGGCCCATCTAGGAGTGGCACTGCAGTGTCACGCAGGATGTCCCTTCCAAAAAACCCTCCCCAAACAGCACATGACGCAAAGAAAAAAAGAGGCGCAATGAGGTAGCTGTGTGAGTAAGATTAGCGACCCTAGTGGCCGACACAAACACCGGGCCCATCTAGGAGTGGCACTGCAGTGTCACGCAGGATGTCCCTTCCAAAAAACCCTCCCCAATCAGCACATGATGCAAAGAAAAAGAAAAGAAAAAAGAGGTGCAAGATGGAATTATCCTTGGGCCCTCCCACCCACCCTTATGTTGTATAAACAAAACAGGACATGCACACTTTAACCAACCCATCATTTCAGTGACAGGGTCTGCCACACGACTGTGACTGATATGACGGGTTGGTTTGGACCCCCCCCAAAAAAGAAGCAATTAATCTCTCCTTGCACAAACTGGCTCTACAGAGGCAAGATGTCCACCTCATCTTCACCCTCCGATATATCACCGTGTACATCCCCCTCCTCACAGATTATCAATTCGTCCCCACTGGAATCCACCATCTCAGCTCCCTGTGTACTTTGTGGAGGCAATTGCTGCTGGTCAATGTCTCCGCGGAGGAATTGATTATAATTCATTTTAATGAACATCATCTTCTCCACATTTTCTGGATGTAACCTCGTACGCCGATTGCTGACAAGGTGAGCGGCGGCACTAAACACTCTTTCGGAGTACACACTTGTGGGAGGGCAACTTAGGTAGAATAAAGCCAGTTTGTGCAAGGGCCTCCAAATTGCCTCTTTTTCCTGCCAGTATAAGTACGGACTGTGTGACGTGCCTACTTGGATGCGGTCACTCATATAATCCTCCACCATTCTATCAATGTTGAGAGAATCATATGCAGTGACAGTAGACGACATGTCCGTAATCGTTGTCAGGTCCTTCAGTCCGGACCAGATGTCAGCATCAGCAGTCGCTCCAGACTGCCCTGCATCACCGCCAGCGGGTGGGCTCGGAATTCTGAGCCTTTTCCTCGCACCCCCAGTTGCGGGAGAATGTGAAGGAGGAGATGTTGACAGGTCGCGTTCCGCTTGACTTGACAATTTTGTCACCAGCAGGTCTTTCAACCCCAGCAGACCTGTGTCTGCCGGAAAGAGAGATCCAAGGTAGGCTTTAAATCTAGGATCGAGCACGGTGGCCAAAATGTAGTGCTCTGATTTCAACAGATTGACCACCCGTGAATCCTTGTTAAGCGAATTAAGGGCTGCATCCACAAGTCCCACATGCCTAGCGGAATCGCTCCGTGTTAGCTCCTTCTTCAATGCCTCCAGCTTCTTCTGCAAAAGCCTGATGAGGGGAATGACCTGACTCAGGCTGGCAGTGTCTGAACTGACTTCACGTGTGGCAAGTTCAAAGGGCATCAGAACCTTGCACAACGTTGAAATCATTCTCCACTGCACTTGAGACAGGTGCATTCCATCTCCTATATCGTGCTCAATTGTATAGGCTTGAATGGCCTTTTGCTGCTCCTCCAACCTCTGAAGCATATAGAGGGTTGAATTCCACCTCGTTACCACTTCTTGCTTCAGATGATGGCAGGGCAGGTTCAGTAGTTTTTGGTGGTGCTCCAGTCTTCTGTACGTGGTGCCTGTACGCCGAAAGTGTCCCGCAATTTTTCTGGCCACCGACAGCATCTCTTGCACGCCCCTGTCGTTTTTTAAAAAATTCTGCACCACCAAATTCAAGGTATGTGCAAAACATGGGACGTGCTGGAATTTGCCCATATTTAATGCACACACAATATTGCTGGCGTTGTCCGATGCCACAAATCCACAGGAGAGTCCAATTGGGGTAAGCCATTCCGCGATGATCTTCCTCAGTTGCCGTAAGAGGTTTTCAGCTGTGTGCGTATTCTGGAAAGCGGTGATACAAAGCGTAGCCTGCCTAGGAAAGAGTTGGCGTTTGCGAGATGCTGCTACTGGTGCCGCCGCTGCTGTTCTTGCGGCGGGAGTCCATACATCTACCCAGTGGGCTGTCACAGTCATATAGTCCTGACCCTGCCCTGCTCCACTTGTCCACATGTCCGTGGTTAAGTGGACATTGGGTACAACTGCATTTTTTAGGACACTGGTGAGTCTTTTTCTGACGTCCGTGTACATTCTCGGTATCGCCTGCCTAGAGAAGTGGAACCTAGATGGTATTTGGTAACGGGGGCACACTGCCTCAATAAATTGTCTAGTTCCCTGTGAACTAACGGCGGATACCGGACGCACGTCTAACACCAACATAGTTGTCAAGGACTCAGTTATCCGCTTTGCAGTAGGATGACTGCTGTGATATTTCATCTTCCTCGCAAAGGACTGTTGAACAGTCAATTGCTTACTGGAAGTAGTACAAGTGGGCTTACGACTTCCCCTCTGGGATGACCATCGACTCCCAGCGGCAACAACAGCAGCGCCAGCAGCAGTAGGCGTTACACGCAAGGATGCATCGGAGGAATCCCAGGCAGGAGAGGACTCGTCAGACTTGCCAGTGACATGGCCTGCAGGACTATTGGCATTCCTGGGGAAGGAGGAAATTGACACTGAGGGAGTTGGTGGGGTGGTTTGCGTGAACTTGGTTACAAGAGGAAGGGATTTACTGGTCAGTGGACTGCTTCCGCTGTCACCCAAAGTTTTTGAACTTGTCACTGACTTATTATGAATGCGCTGCAGGTGACGTATAAGGGAGGATGTTCCGAGGTGGTTAACGTCCTTACCCCTACTTATTACAGCTTGACAAAGGGAACACACGGCTTGACACCTGTTGTCCGCATTTCTGGTGAAATACCTCCACACCGAAGAGCTGATTTTTTTGGTATTTTCACCTGGCATGTCAACGGCCATATTCCTCCCACGGACAACAGGTGTCTCCCCGGGTGCCTGACTTAAACAAACCACCTCACCATCAGAATCCTCCTGGTCAATTTCCTCCCCAGCGCCAGCAACACCCATATCCTCCTCATCCTGGTGTACTTCAACACTGACATCTTCAATCTGACTATCAGGAACTGGACTGCGGGTGCTCCTTCCAGCACTTGCAGGGGGCATGCAAATAGTGGAAGGCGCATGCTCTTCACGTCCAGTGTTGGGAAGGTCAGGCATCGCAAACGACACAATTGGACTCTCCTTGTGGATTTGGGATTTCAAAGAACGCACAGTTCTTTGCGGTGCTTTTGCCAGCTTGAGTCTTTTCAGTTTTCTAGCGAGAGGCTGAGTGCTTCCATCCTCATGTGAAGCTGAACCACTAGCCATGAACATAGGCCAGGGCCTCAGCCGTTCCTTGCCACTCCGTGTGGTAAATGGCATATTGGCAAGTTTACGCTTCTCCTCCGACAATTTTATTTTAGGTTTTGGAGTCCTTTTTTTTCTGATATTTGGTGTTTTGGATTTGACATGCTCTGTACTATGACATTGGGCATCGGCCTTGGCAGACGACGTTGCTGGCATTTCATCGTCTCGGCCATGACTAGTGGCAGCAGCTTCAGCACGAGGTGGAAGTGGATCTTGATCTTTCCCTAATTTTGGAACCTCAACTTTTTTGTTCTCCATATTTTATAGGCAGAACTAAAAGGCACCTCAGGTAAACAATGGAGATGGATGGATTGGATACTAGTATACAATTATGGACGGACTGCCACGGTTAGGTGGTATAAAAAAACCACGGTTAGGTGGTATATATTATAATAATAATACAATTATGGATGGACGGACTGCCTGCCGACTGCCGACACAGAGGTAGCCACAGCCGTGAACTACCGCACTGTACACTGGTTGATAAAGAGATAGTAGTATACTCGTAACAACTAGTATGACACTATGACGACGGTATAAAGAAAGAAAAAAAAATACCACGGTTAGGTGGTATATATTATAATAATAATACAATTATGGATGGACGGACTGCCTGCCGACTGCCGACACAGAGGTAGCCACAGCCGTGAACTACCGCACTGTACACTGGTTGATAAAGAGATAGTAGTATACTCGTAACAACTAGTATGACACTATGACGACGGTATAAAGAAAGAAAAAAAAATACCACAGTTAGGTGGTATATATTATAATAATAATACAATTATGGATGGACGGACTGCCTGCCGACTGCCGACACAGAGGTAGCCACAGCCGTGAACTACCGCACTGTACACTGGTTGATAAAGAGATAGTAGTATACTCGTAACAACTAGTTTGACACTATGACGACGGTATAAAGAAAGAAAAAAAATACCACAGTTAGGTGGTATATATTATAATAATAATACAATTATGGATGGACGGACTGCCTGCCGACTGCCGACACAGAGGTAGCCACAGCCGTGAACTACCGCACTGTACACTGGTTGATAAAGAGATAGTAGTATACTCGTAACAACTAGTATGACACTATGACGACGGTATAAAGAATGAAAAAAAAACCACGGTTAGGTGGTATATATTATAATAATAATACAATTATGGATGGACGGACTGCCTGCCGACTGCCGACACAGAGGTAGCCACAGCCGTGAACTACCGCACTGTACACTGGTTGATAAAGAGATAGTAGTATACTCGTAACAACTAGTATGACACTATGACGACGGTATAAAGAATGAAAAAAAAACCACGGTTAGGTGGTATATATTATAATAATAATACAATTATGGATGGACGGACTGCCTGCCGACTGCCGACACAGAGGTAGCCACAGCCGTGAACTACCGCACTGTACACTGGTTGATAAAGAGATAGTAGTATACTCGTAACAACTAGTATGACACTATGACGACGGTATAAAGAATGAAAAAAAAACCACGGTTAGGTGGTATATATTATAATAATAATAATACAATTATGGATGGACGGACTGCCTGCCGACTGCCGACACAGAGGTAGCCACAGCCGTGAACTACCGCACTGTACACTGGTTGATACAGAGATAGTAGTATACTCGTAACAACTAGTATGACACTATGACGGTATAAAGAATGAAAAAAAAACCACGGTTAGGTGGTATATATTATAATAATAATACAATTATGGATGGACGGACTGCCTGCCGACTGCCGACACAGAGGTAGCCACAGCCGTGAACTACCGCACTGTACACTGGTTGATAAAGAGATAGTAGTATACTCGTAACAACTAGTATGACACTATGACGACGGTATAAAGAAAGAAAAAAAAATACCACAGTTAGGTGGTATATATTATAATAATAATACAATTATGGATGGACGGACTGCCTGCCGACTGCCGACACAGAGGTAGCCACAGCCGTGAACTACCGCACTGTACACTGGTTGATAAAGAGATAGTAGTATACTCGTAACAACTAGTATGACACTATGACGACGGTATAAAGAATGAAAAAAAAACCACGGTTAGGTGGTATATATTATAATAATAATACAATTATGGATGGACGGACTGCCTGCCGACTGCCGACACAGAGGTAGCCACAGCCGTGAACTACCGCACTGTACACTGGTTGATAAAGAGATAGTAGTATACTCGTAACAACTAGTATGACACTATGACGACGGTATAAAGAATGAAAAAAAAACCACGGTTAGGTGGTATATATTATAATAATAATACAATTATGGATGGACGGACTGCCTGCCGACTGCCGACACAGAGGTAGCCACAGCCGTGAACTACCGCACTGTACACTGGTTGATAAAGAGATAGTAGTATACTCGTAACAACTAGTATGACACTATGACGACGGTATAAAGAATGAAAAAAAAACCACGGTTAGGTGGTATATATTATAATAATAATACAATTATGGATGGACGGACTGCCTGCCGACTGCCGACACAGAGGTAGCCACAGCCGTGAACTACCGCACTGTACACTGGTTGATAAAGAGATAGAAGTATACTCGTAACAACTAGTATGACACTATGACGGTATAAAGAATGAAAAAAAAACCACGGTTAGGTGGTATATATTATAATAATAATACAATTATGGATGGACGGACTGCCTGCCGACTGCCGACACAGAGGTAGCCACAGCCGTGAACTACCGCACTGTACACTGGTTGATAAAGAGATAGTAGTATACTCGTAACAACTAGTATGACACTATGACGACGGTATAAAGAAAGAAAAAAAAATACCACGGTTAGGTGGTATATATTGTAATACAATTATGGATGGACGGACTGCCTGCCGAGTTCCGACTGCCGACACAGAGGTAGCCACAGCCGTGAACTACCGCACTGTACTGTGTCTGCTGCTAATATAGACTGGTTGATAAAGAGATAGTATACAATACATACAACAATATACTACTATACTGGTGGTCAGGCACTGGTCACCACTAGTCACACTGGCAGTGGCACTCCTGCAGCAAAAGTGTGCACTGTTTAATTTTAAATTAATATAATATTATGTACTCCTGGGGGCTCCTGCTATAACAACCTGCAGTGCTCCCCAGTCTCCCCCACAATTATTATAAGCTTTGCCTTTTATACATTGATGTGCAGCACACTGGGCTGAGCTGAGTGCACACAGACTGAGTCACACTGTGTGACTGGCTGCTGCTGTGTATCGTTTTTTTTCAGGCAGAGAACGGATATAGCAGAGAACGGATATATTATATTAAAATAAATAAAAGTTAACTAACAACAACTGCACTGGTCACTGTGGTAAACTCTGTCTGACTCTGCACAATCTCTCTCTCTCTTCTAATCTAATTTCTAATGGAGAGGACGCCAGCCACGTCCTCTCCCTATCAATGCACGTGTGAAAATGGCGGCGACGCGCGGCTCCTTATATAGAATCCGAGTCTCGCGAGAATCCGACAGCGTCATGATGACGTTCGGGCGCGCTCGGGTTAACCGAGCAAGGCGGGAGGATCCGAGTCTGCTCGGACCCGTGAAAAAAACATGAAGTTCGTGCGGGTTCGGTTTCAGAGAAACCGAACCCGCTCATCTCTAATGTATATATATATATATATATATATATATATGCACACACACTCATGTATATACATGTATACACAAATACACGTATGTACATGTTTATGTATGTATAATACACTGAGTACATTATATTTATGAATTAATTGCTTCCCGATTCTGCAGCAGCATCATCAGCACCATCAGTGTTACTCACAGTCACTTCACACTGACTGCTGCACAACACATCACTTAATTTCCGGGCCGCCCGCCACCTGGTGAAGAGACATGGGAGATGAAGGACCAGCAGTGCCACGTTGAGCGGAAGTATTGTGAATTAGTTACCCACACACTCCTTGTGACACCTGCTCCCCGTCTGCCCTCCCACCCGCCGCCTGCCATCCGGAACCCGCACTGACAAGTAAGTCTCAGCAGAATGTGTCTGCCGGCGGCTCCCAGTCCCCCCTAGAGGAACACTGCCAGTGGTGTGGCAGCCGCGGCACACTAGGACTGAGAGACCGCAGCGGGAGGAAAGCACGGGTGGGCGGGAGGAGAGCATAGGCGGACATCACCACGTCACATTGCAAGGTGACACCAGTCCCCCCAGTGAGGCCGCCGACGAATGCACTCAGCATAGTATTAGCAGCAGGCAGAGGGGGGGCGGGCGCAGCGGTGGTGGGAGGTACGGAAATGAGCTACAGGCTAGGCTCCACCGATCACACACTCAGCGATCACTGTGCCACAGCAAGCGTGGCGTGCAGCGGTGCTGGACATTAGGGAGTGCCTGTGCGCACCAGGCACCCCCTGTACGCACGCCTATGCGCTACCACCCCCCA
Organism: Pseudophryne corroboree; assembly: GCF_028390025.1. NCBI lineage: Eukaryota > Metazoa > Chordata > Amphibia > Anura > Myobatrachidae > Pseudophryne > Pseudophryne corroboree. Next base: position 227,734 of record NW_026969290.1, read on the forward strand.
TATGCCACACTACATCACTATGCTATAGCCCTCCCATATGCTGCACTTCATAGTTACACTATACCCCCCATACAACATACTACATCACCACACTACACTACTCACAATAAAATTAAAACATCCCAGTTCCTCATTCTTAATGAGCTCACGTGAGTTCTCTCCCCAACGGAGCTCCAGACCAAGTAACAATGAAGACACCAGCAGCGTGTAGGGGGCAGGCCTGGTCCACTTGTCAGGAGAGAGCAGTCACTGGAGGGTAAGAAGGGGGCGGGGCCTAGTCCTACAGACGGGAGAGAGCACAGACAGGAGAGAGCAAGGTACAGGGGTAGAAGGGGACGGCTGATGTGAAGAAGGGGGCGGGGCCTATTCTTGCATCCTTTCAAAATTCGACTTTTTAAAATTCGACATTTGACAAATTCGACTTTTCTGCAATGGTACAAATGCGGCAATTCAACAAAAGTATATTCAATTGAAGTTTGTAAATTCGACAACAGTGCTTTTAAACAGTAAATTCGTCATTTTCAATCCGCCACACTTTGCAGGCGGAATCTAATAAAAAATAATATTTTTTTGGGGTAATAGCATATCTATTTATATTAGAAGGGATTAGGTACTTGGTTTGTCTTTTTTGGAGGCACAAGTATTATTTATATATTTTTTAAAAGATTATTATTATTTTTTTTTTTTTTAAATGGAATGTGAAAAACCCGGAAAAGAAAAATTGCGTGGGGTCCCCCCTCCAAAGCATAACCAGCCTCGGGCTCTTCGAGCCGGTCCTGGTTCTAAAAATCCGGGGGAAAAACGGACAGGGGATCCCCCGTATTTTTAAAACCAGCTCCGGGCTCTGCGCCTGGTGCTGGTGCAAAAAATACGGGGGACAAAAAGAGTAGGGTCCCCCATTATTTTTACACCAGCATCGGGCTCCACTAGCTGGACAGATAATGCCACAGCCGGGGGTCACTTTTATACAGTGCCCTGCAGCCGTGGCATTAAATATCCAACTAGTCACCCCTGGCCGGGGTACCCTGGGGGAGTGGGGACCCCTTCAATCAAGGGGTCCCCCCCCCAGCCACCCAAGGGCCAGGGGTGAAGCCCGAGGCTGTCCCCCCCATCCAAGGGCTGCGGATGGGAGGCTGATAGCCTTGAGAAAATTGAAAGAATATTGTTTTTTCCAGTAGTACTACTACAAGTCCCAGCAAGCCTCCCCCGCAATCTGGTACTTTGAGAACCACAAGTACCAGCATGCGGGAGAAAAACGGGCCCGCTGGTACCTGTAGTTCTACTGGGGAAAAAATACCCAAATAAAAACAGGACACAGACACCGTGAAAGTATAACTTTATTTCACACCTGCCGACACACACATACTTACCTATGTTGACACGAAGCAGTCGGTCCTCTTCTCCAAGTAGAATCCACGGGTACCTGAAAATAAAAGATAATTATACTCACCTGATCCAGGTTCCAGATTAAATCCACGTACTTGGCAAAACAACAAACCGAACACCCGGACCAGACGGACTGAAAGGGGTCCCATGTTTACACATGGGACCCCTTTCCACGAATGCAGACATCCGAATCTCGCGGGAATCCGACAGCGGGATGATGACTTTCGGGCGCGCTCGGGTTAGCCGAGCAAGGCGGGAAGGTTCGAACCTGCCTCGGACCCATGTAAAATGGGTGAAGTTCGGGGGGTCCGGATTCCGACGAACCGAACCCACTCATCACTAGTATGTACGTGTGTGTCAGGTGCCGTGCGCGTACGTACGTACGTACGTACGTACGTACGTGTCAGGTGTCGTGCGTGTGTGTGTGTGTGTGTGTGTGTCAGGTGGCGCGTACCTACATGTGTGTATGTCAGGTGCTGTGCATGTGTGTACGTACACGCGTGTATGTGTCAGGTGCCGCGCGTGTACGTGTGTGTGTGTGTGTGCCAGTGTGCCAGGAGCCACGCGTGTACATGCGTGAGGGTGTCAGGAGCCGCGCGTATACGTACATACGTGTAGGTTTCAGGTGCCGCGCGTATACATACGTGTGTGTGTCAGGAGCCGAGCGTGTACGTACATGTGTGTGTGTCAGGAGCAAAGCGCGTGTGTGTCAGGAGCCACACGTGTGCATACGTGTGTGTGTCAGGTGCCACACATGTACGTACGTACGTGTGTGTGTGTGTGTCAGGTGCCGCGCGTGTACGTGTGTGTGTCAAGTGCCGCGTGTGTACGTACGTATGTGTGTGCCTGGAGCCGCGCGTGTACATACATGTGTGTGTGTGTGTCTCAGGTGCTGTACGTGTATGTGTGTGTCTCAGGTGCTGCACGTGTATATGTGTGTATTTCAGGTGCTGCATTTGTATGCGTCAGCTGCCACGTGGGTGTCAGGTGTTGAGCGTGTATGTGTTTGTGTCAGCTGTCGCATCTGTATGTGTGTGACTGTCAGGTGCTGCGCGTGTATGTGTGTGTCAGGTGCTGTTCATGTATGTGGGAGTGGCAGGTGCTGCATGTGTATATATGTGTGAGTGGCAGGTGCTGCGTGTGTATACGAGTGTGTGTGAGGTGCTGCGAGTGTATGTGTGTGTTAGGTGCTCTGAGTGTATATGATTGTGTGTCAGGTGCTGTGCGTGTGTGCGTTAAATGCCACATGTATATATGTGTGTCAGGTGCTGTGTGTGTGTGTGTGTGTCAGGTGCTGCATGTTTGTATGTGTGTGTGTGTGTGTCAGGTGCTGCATGTCTGTATATGTGTGTGTGTGTGTGTGTGTCAGGCGCTGCATGTCTGTGTGTGTGTGTGTGTGTGTGTGTGTGTGTCAGGTGCTGCATGTCTGTATATGTGTGTGGGTGTGTCAGGTGATGCATGTCTGTGTGTGTGGGTGTGTCAGGTGATGCATGTGTGTGTGTGTGGGTGTGTCAGGTGCTGCATGTCTGTGTGTGTGTGTGTGTCTGTCAGGTGCAGCATGTGTGTGTCAGGTGCTGCATGTCTGCGTGTGTGTGTGTCAGGCGCTGTATGTCTGCGTGTGTGTGTCAGGTGCTGCATATCTGTGTCAGGTGCTGTGTGTGTGTGTGTGTGTGTGTGTGTGTGCGTGTGTGTCAGGTGCTGCGTGTCTGCGTGTGTGTCAGGCGCTGCGTGTGTGTCAGGCGCTGCGTGTCTGTGTGTGTGTCAGGCGCTGCGTGTCTGCGTGTGTGTCAGGCGCTGCGTGTCTGCGTGTGTGTCAGGCGCTGCGTGTGTGTCAGGCGCTGCGTGTGTGTCAGGCGCTGCGTGTCTGCGTGTGTGTCAGGCGCTGCGTGTGTGTCAGGCGCTGCGTGTCTGCGTGTGTGTCAGGCGCTGCGTGTCTGCGTGTGTGTCAGGCGCTGCGTGTGTGTCAGGCTCTGCGTGTGTGTCAGGCGCTGCGTGTGTGTCAGGCGCTGCGTGTGTGTCAGGCGCTGCGTGTGTGTCAGGCGCTGCGTGTCTGCGTGTGTGTCAGGCGCTGCGTGTCTGCGTGTGTGTCAGGCGCTGCGTGTGTGTGTCAGGTGCTGCGTGTGTGTGTGTCAGATGCTGCGTGTCTGCGTGTGTGTCAGGTGCTGCGTGTGAGCATGTCAGGTGCTGCGTGTGTCAGGAGCATGTGAGTGTCAGGTGCGTGTGTGTGTCAGGCGCTGTGTGTGTCAGGCGCTGCCTGTGCGTGTGCGTGTGTGTCAGGCGCTGCCTGTGCGTCAGGCGCTGCGTGTCTGTGTGTGTCAGGCGCTGCGTGTCTGTGTGTGTCAGGCGCTGCGTGTGTGTCAGGCGCTGCCTGTGCGTGTGTGCCAGGCGCTGCCTGTGCGTGTGTGCCAGGCGCTGCCTGTGCGTGTGTGCCAGGCGCCGCGTGTCTGTCAGGCGCCGCGTGTGCATCAGGCGCCGCGTGTGCGTCAGGCGCCGCGTGTGCGTCAGGCGCCGCGTGTCTATGTGCGTCAGGCGCCACGTGCGAGTGTGTGTGTGTGTGTCAGGTCCGTGTGAGTGTCAGGTGCTGCGTCTGTGTGTGCGTGTGTCAGGTGCTGCATGTGTGTCAGGTGCTGCGTGTGAGTGTGTGCGCGTGTGTCAGGTCCGTGTGAGTGTCAGGTGCTGTGTGTGTGTGTGTGTGTCAGGTGCTGTGTGTGTGCGTGTGTGTCAGGTGCTGTGTGTGTGTGTGTGTGTGTGTGTGTCAGGTGCTGTGTGTGTGCGTGTGTGTCAGGCGCTGCATATGCGTATGCGTGTCAGGCGTTGCATGTCTGTGTGTGTCAGGCACTGCGTGTCTGGGGGGGGTGGCCGGACACACAGCAGAGAGGGGGGGGTGGCTGGACACACAGCAGAGAGGGGAGGGTGACCGGACACACGGCAGGGAGGGGAGGGGGTAGGGGGTGGCCGAACACAGCAGGAAGAGGGGGGAGTTGCCGAACACACAGCAGGGGAGGGGAGGGGATGGTGGCCAGACAAACAGCAGGGGAGGGGAGGGGGGGGTAGGCCGGACACACAGCAGGTGAGGGGGGTGGGGGGTGGCTGGACACACAGCAGGGAGGGGGGGTAGGCAGGACACACAGCAGGGGAGGGGAGGGTGGCCGGACAAACAGCAGGGAGGGGGGGGGGGTAGGCCGGACACACAGCAGGGGAGGGGGGGGGGCTGGACACACAGCAGGTGAGGGGGGGGGGCTGGACACACAGCAGGTGAGGGGGGGGGCTGGACACACAGCAGGTGAGGGGGGGGGCTGGACACACAGCAGGTGAGGGGGGGGCTGGACACACAGCAGGTGAGGGGGGGGGCTGGACACACAGCAGGTGAGGGGGGGGGGCTGGACACACAGCAGGTGAGGGGGGGGGGCTGGGCACACAGCAGGTGAGGGGGGGGGGGCTGGACACACAGCAGGTGAGGGGGGGGCTGGACACACAGCAGGTGAGGGGGGGGGGCTGGACACGCAGCAGGTGAGGGGGGGGGCTGGACACGCAGCAGGTGAGGGGGGGGCTGGACACGCAGCAGGGGAGGGGGGGGGGTAGGCCGGACACACAGCAGGGGAGGGGAGGGTGGCCGGACACACAGCAGGGGAGGGGAGGGTGGCCGGACACACAGCAGGGGAGGGGAGGGTGGCCGGACAAACAGCAGGGAGGGGGGGGGGGTAGGCCGGACAAACAGCAGGGAGGGGGGGGGTAGGCCGGACACACAGCAGGGGAGGAGGGGGGGGGCTGGACACACAGCAGGTGAGGGGGGGCTGGACACACAGCAGGTGAGGGGGGGGTAGGCCGGACACACAGCAGGGAGGGGGTGGGCCGCCGGACACACAGCAGGGGAGGGGAGGGTGGCCGGACAAACAGCAGGGGAGGGGGGGGGTAGGCCGGACACACAGCAGGTGAGGGGGGGGGTGGCTGGACACACAGCAGGTGAGGGGGGGGTCTGGACACACAGCAGGGAGGGGGGGGGGTAGGCCGGACAAACAGCAGGGAGGGGGGGGGGGGTAGGCCGGACACACAGCAGGGAGGGGGGGGGGCTGGACACACAGCAGGGGGGGGGGGGTAGGCCGGACACACAGCAGGTGAGGGGGGTGGTGGCTGGACACACAGCAGGGAGGGGGGGGGGGGGGTAGGCCGGACACACAGCAGGTGAGGGGGGGGGGGCTGGACACACAGCAGGTGAGGGGGGGGGCTGAACACACAGCAGGTGAGGGGGGGGGGGTAGGCCGGACACACAGCAGGTGAGGGGGGGGGGTGGCTGGACACACAGCAGGGAGGGAAGGGGGTAGGGGGGTGGCCTTATTATAATAACCGTGTGGGGGAGGAGTCTGCGGCGGTGGGTGAATGAGATGTGGGGGCAGGCTGCTAAGGGTGCAGGGGAGGAGGGGAAGGGAGCCGGATGGATCTGAATGTGAGCCGCACGTAAGGGACCATACTGATCCTCCCCACCTCAGCCCGCTGGTGCTGCTGCTGCTGCCTGACTTCTTCCGTGCAGCACAGCTGTCTTCTCCGGCTGCCGCTCCCGCACCCGCTTCAGGTGTGGGGGTACCACACCGCTCAGTAGGCAAGCGCTGTCAGTCAGGAGTCAGCGCTGCACCGGATGTCTCTTCTGGATGTCCTCTGACTTTCTCCTGCGGCGCAACTCCAGCTATTCCTCCCGCTGCGGCTCCCACTTCGGGTAAGGGGACCATATTGCTCAGTAGTGAGCACTTTCGGTAAGCCTGCGGCTGCTATGCCGCTACCCCTCTCCTCCAGAGTCCTAATGGGTCGCTGCAGTCTGTAAGGGACCGCAGGTGCACACACCCAGGAACCGCTGGCTCTCCTCCCGCCGCCAGCAGCTACTTTTATAACCTCAGCCTGCACGAGACCCCTTCCCTCACTCACTCTCGCTCTCCTGGCGGCCACTGCGCAGCCGCAACAAATTGAAAAGCCCTATCTCTATAATGGGGCATATTTCTCTTAATTAAAAAAAACCCTATAACTTTCTGAAAAACCACAACCCCAAAAGGCACTACACTGGGGCATACTCTATCTAGTAAAACAAACCCCAAGTCTTAATTCGTCCTCTATCCGGAGTTATGCCTTCCCAAAAAATATCTAATTCACTCTATAGGAAAACGGTGTCAAAAAGCCACAAAGGAAGTCACAGAAAAAAACTGACAGTTGGAACTTTACGTTACTCCCAATTCCTCATTTTTTTATTATTTTGCCCTGAAATTTGGCATGCAGCACCGGGTGACGATTCTACACGCCCATGCCAAATTTCAGCTCAGTACGTCCAATCAGTTTTGAGGTGTAGCCCCTCAAACACCATGCCCCCATCTCAGAAGTTCCCTATGGGAGAATTCCGTTTGTTCGATTCAGCCTTAATATAAGGGCACGACCGTGCCCTTATAATATGTATCTATCTATCTATCTATCTATCTATCTATCTATCTATCTATCTATCGTATGTGTGTGTATATATACATCTATACATACATGCGCTAACACCTGGACATACACTGATGTACCCACACCTAATATCCATACATACACGCCCTGACACCTGGACATACACCAACATTCCCACACCTGCATCTATACATACACATGCTGACACCTGGACATACACCAACATACAAGCACCTGCATCTATATATACACGCGCTGACAAATGGACATACACCGACGTACCCACACTTGCATCTATACATACATGCACTGACATCTGGACATACAAGCACCTGCATCTATACATACACGCGCTGACACCTGAACCTACACTGACCTTCCCACACCTGCATCTATACATACACATTCTGACACCTGGACATACACAGACGTACCCACACCTGCATCTATACATACACGCGTTGACACCTGGACGTACACTGACGTACACACACCTACATCTATATATGCATGGATGCAAATGTGGGTACGTCTGTATACGTCCAGGTGTTAGCATGTGTATGTATAGATGTTAGGTGTGGGTACATCAGTGTATGTCCAGGTGTCAGCACATGTATGTATAGATTCACATGTGGGTAAGCCGGTGTACGTCCACGTGTCAGCATGTGTAGGTATAGATGCAGGTGTGGGTACGTTGGTGTACGTTTAGGGGTCAGCGTGTTAATGTATAGATGTTGGTGTGTGTATGTCAGTGTACGTACAGATATAGGTGTGTGTGTGTGTGTGTGTGTGTGTGTGTGTATGTATGTATGTATGTATGTATGTATGTATGTATATGTATAGAGGAAGGTGTGATACATACATATAACACATACATGATAGATACATACATATATCACACACACGATAGATAGATAGATAGATAAAACACATACATACAAGATAGATACATACATACATACATGATAGATACATATATATACACACACATACGATAGATAGATAGATAGATAGATAGATAGATAGATACATATATATATATATCACAAACATATATGATTCATACATATATCACACACACATACATGATACATACATGAGAAAGACCTGGGATGGTGATGAGACCAGGGCCCCCTGCTGATGTTGCGTTGAGGAAGGCAGTGTTCCAGGGCGGATGCCAGTCGGGGAGAGCGCCGCGCAGCCCGGGAAAAATACTGCTGAGGAGCTACATCTGGAAGAGCCCCTGGGAGGGAGAGTGCCACATGCCCCATCCTGCGCGGCAGACTCTGCAGGCCTGCACATGGGAAGGGAGGTCTCTGGCCACACGTACTCACCCTTCTGCTGAAGCCCCGCTGCTGTCCCCATCAGCGCTCTCCAGCGGGGAGTGGGGCCAGGATGAACCTCAACCTGTGAGAACTATCTTCATGATCAAGAGATCTCATATGCAAGATAAGTATGTGTTGGGATAGGGCTGGGGAGGGTGGCTGCTCGGGCACACCCCTGTCAAGTTAAGGAGATTTAACTGAGGAAGCACAAGGGAACTCTCGTCTGGGGACAACAACTGCAGGGAGACCACATCTTTTCAGATGAACATGGGAGGGCGGAAGGCTGCCTAATACTGAAGCACCCTCAGACATTAAACCATATGCAACAACTATTGCAAGCATTCCTGGGGGAAGGTCTGCAGCAGACGGATTTGCATACGGTGATGTCATCCAAGCAGTGGGCCAAAGTTGGCTGGAACCCTCATCTGTATATGAAAAGAGAAAAGGGGCATGCAGGGCATGGCGGCCTTTTGCGGCGCTTGGATAACCCCAAGTTTGCATTAAACACCCCCACCCTCCTTCGGTGTGGGGCTCATGTTGGCCATGCCCAAGCCCCTGAAGCATTCAAGCTGATTTCTTGCAGCAGCTGGGCACTGTAATAGCTTCAGAGCTGCTCTACAAGACAAGTAAAAGGGTGTGGGCCCTGCAGCACCACCTGTAGTTTGCATACACACATATATAGGACAGCATCTCTTATATGCCCCAGGGTCAATAAAATAGTATCCTTGTCTAGGCTATCCATCCCCTCAGATAAGGTATTTGTCCATGCCGCTACAGCACTACACACCCAGGCCGACGCAATTGCCGGTCTGAGTAAGGTACCTGAATGTGTATAAATGGACTTCAGGGTAATCTCCTGTTTGCGGTCAGCACACTCTTTGAGGGTAGCCGTATCCTGGGACGGGAGGGCTACCTTCTTGGATAAGCGTGTTAATGCTTTGTCCACCCTAGGGGAGGATTCCCATCGTAACCTATCCGTTGATGGGAAAGGATACGCCATAAGAATCCTTTTGGAAATCTGCAGTCTTTTATCTGGAGATTCCCAAGCTTTTTCACATAACTCGTTCAGCTCGTGTGAGGGGGGAAAGGTTACCTCAGGCTTCTTTCCCTTGTACATATGTACCCTCTTGTCAGCGACAGGGGGTTCCTCTGTGATGTGCAAAACATCTTTTATTGCCATAATCATAAATCGAATGGATTTTGCCAATTTTGGCTGTAACTTTGCATCATCGTAATCGACACTGGAGTCAGAATCCGTGTCGGTATCTGTGTCAACAATCTGGGATAGTGGGCGCTTATGAGACCCTGACAGTCCCTGCAACATAGGATCAGGCATGGGTTGAAACCCTGACTGTCCCAAAGCTTCTGCCTTGTCTAATCTTTTGTGCAATGAGTTTACACTAGCATTTAAAACATTCCACATATCCATCCAATCAGCTGTCGGCGGAGACACCACATTCATTTGCTCCCGCTCCTCTCTAATATAGCCTTCTTCCTCAGACATGTCGACACACGTGTACCGACACACTTCACACACAGGGAATGCTTTTTCTGAAGACAGTTTCCCCACAAGGCCCTTTGGAGAGACAGAGAGAGAGTATGCCAGCACACCCCCCAGCGCTATATAACCCAGGAATAAAACAGTAACTTAATGTTTGCCCAGTAGTGCTGCTGTATGTAATTTGCAAATTATGTGCCCCCCCCTCTTTTCAACCCTCTTGTCTAACGTGGTATAAGCAGGGTAGAGTCCGGGGAGCTTCCTCTCAGCGGTGCTGTGGAGAAAAAACGGCGCTGGTGAGTGCTGAGGGAGAAGCCCCGCCCCCTCGGAGGCGGGCTTCTGTCCCGCTTAAACTGTAAAATTGGTGGGGGCTTATACATATATAAAGTGCCCAGCTGTATATATGTTATATTTTTGCGAAAGAGGTTTATATTGCTGCCCAGGGCGCCCCCCCTGCGCCCTGCACCCTTACAGTGACCGGAGTATGTGAGGTGTATGGGAGCAAAGGCGCACAGCTGCAGTGCTGTGCGTTACCTCAGTGAAGATCATGAAGTCTTCTGCCGCCTCTGAAGTCTTCTTTTCTTCTCATACTCACCCGGCTTCTATCTTCCGGCTCTGCGAGGGGGACGGCGGCGCGGCTCTGGGACGGACGGCGAGGGTGAGATCCTGCGTACCAATCCCACTGGAGCTAATGGTGTCCAGTAGCCTAAGAAGCAGGACCTTGCAACTCAGAGAGTAGGGCTGCTTCTCTCCCCTCAGTCCCTCGATGAGGGAGTCTGTTGCCAGCAGTGCTCCCTGAAAATTAAAAACCTAACAAAATACTTTCTGTCAGAAAGCTCAGGAGAGCTCCTGAAAAGCACCCAGTCTCCACTGGGTACAGTATCAAACTGAGGTCTGGAGGAGGGGCATAGAGGGAGGAGCCAGTGCACACCCAGAACTAAAGTCTTTCTTAAAGTGCCCATGTCTCCTGCGGAGCCCGTCTATGCCCATGATCCTTACGGAGTCCCCAGCATCCTCTAGGACGTTAGAGAAAATAGGATTTTAATACCTACCGGTAAATCCTTTTCTCTTAGTCCGTAGAGGATGCTGGGCACCCGTCCCAATGCGTACTGTGTCTGCAGTTATTAAATGGCCCTTAACTCCATAACATTTATGTGGAGATGAAAACATCCAAGGAAGACTTGACCATCTTCCTTGGATGTTTTCCCCCTGTGTGACTGCTCTCCAGCCTCAGAGGGTTGCATCCGTGGTCCCTAGGATCCCGTCCTGGATCCCGAACCATCGCCCCTCTAGGTGGTGAGAACTGTGCAGCCACCAATGGAGTGAGATTCTGGTCTTGGAAGACAGGATTATCCTCCGGTGCATGTGTAGGTGGGATCCGGACCACTTGTCCAACAGGTCCCACTGGAACACTCTGGCATGGAACCTGCCAAACTGAATGGCCTCGTAGGCCGCAACCATCTTCCCCAGCAACTGAATGCATTGATGGATTAACACTCTTGCTGGTTTCAGAATTTGTTTGACCAGACTCTGGATCTCCAGAGCCTTTCCACTAGAAGAAAACCTCTTCTGTGTCCAGTATCACTCCCAAAAACAACATCCGCGTCATTGGGACCAGCTGCGATTTTGGCAAGTTTAGGAGCCAACCATGTTGTTGAAGAACTGTCAGGGAGAGTAGATGTTTTGCACCAACTGGTCCCTGGACCTCGCCTTTATCAGGAGATCATCCAAGTACGGGATAATTGTGACTCCTTGCTTGCGAAGGAGAACCATCATTTCCGCCATCACCCTGGTGAAAATCCTCGGAGCCGTGGACAGACCAAACGGCAACGTCTGAAATTGGTAATGACAATCCTGAATTGCAAACCTCAGGTAGCTTAATGCAGTGGCTAAATGGGAACATATAAGTAGGCATCCTTTATGTCTACCAAAACCATGAAATCTCCTTTATCCCCCGGACTGGAGATCACTACCCTGAGAGATTCCATCTTGAAATTGAATTTCTTTAGGTAGAAATTAAGGGATTTCAGATTTAAGATTGGTCTGACTGAGCCGTCTGGCTTCGGGACCACGAAGAGGCTTGAATAAAAACCTTCTCCCTGCTGACTAAGGCTGATTTGAACAATCGGTGAGGGGGAACGTCTTGAAACCGCAGTTTGTACCCTTGGGACACTATTTGTAAAGCCCACGAGTCCAGGTCCGAATGAATCCAGAACTGACTGAAGAGTTTTAGACGTGCCCCCCACTGGTGCGGGCTCCTGCAAGAGAGCCCCAGCGTCATGCAGTGGATTTGGCAAAAGCAGAGGACGATCTCTGCTCCTGCGATCTTGAAGAGGCTACAGACATCTTCCCTCTTTTCCTTCCTCTACCTGCAAAGAAAGGGGAATCTTAACTTCTTGCATATCTATTGGGCCGAAATGACTGCGTCAGATAATGATGCGTCTTCATCCGTTGAGAGGGAACATAGGGCAAGAAGGATGACTTACCTGCGGGAGCTGCCGAGATCAAATTAACTAGGCTGTCGCCAAACAAGGCTTCACCTTCATAGGGAAGAGACTCCCTTTCTTCTTGGAGTCAGCATCAGCATTCCCTTGGTGAATCCACAATGCCCTCCTATCCGAGACTGCCATGAAATTGGCCCGTGAGCACTTGTGCCCGGTGTAGGATTTTTAAATATGTGTAGTTTACTGTATGCAAAGGTTAAAAACCTTTTAGGAACTGAGATCTAAGGTGTATTACATGTAGTTTAAAAAAAACAAAAACGGTTTATTTTATGGCAGTAGTTTCCAAACTGGGGTTCTTGCACTGGTAGCATAGTTTGGTGGTCCAGGACCAATTAAAATTATTTATACTTTATTAAATTGGCAAAACCATTCCCTCACAACATAACTGAACCTGAGGATGACATGCTATAAACACAATTTACTTAATTTTATATTTTTTTCTGAATTTCTCAATAAAAAAAACTTTGGCCTAGGGGTGCCGTGAAACAAATTGTGATACTCTAGGGCAGGGGTGTCAAACCCATGGGCCGCATGCCGCCCCCAATGCATCCTTTTGTGGCCCACAGGCCGGGGTCCGACAGGGGTCCTTTTGTGGCCCGATCACCTTGCTTAGAGCGAGGGCAGGAGAGTGCAGCCAGAGTCTTTGCTTTCTATGTGCGGCACCATCTTCCCGAAGAGATCACCGGGAAGATAGTGCCCCTTCCACTGGCTACAGCACAGGTATACCGGGGTGGGGTAGCAAACTGGGGGCCCCAATGGGCCCCTCCAGCAGTCCCTCTACCAAAACACGTCTTTTGGTGGTTTTGCGGTGTTGTTATAACTACATGGTGACGATACTGTAGCACAGAGACTTTCAACCATTTACAACTCACGTCACACAGAACAAGATTTAAATATTGACAAGGCACACTGAAATATAATGGTGATGCATGGTGCAGTATCGTGTCCTAGGATGTCATGTCGCAGCTTCTCCATAGGTAACGCCTGAACAGGCCCGGTGACAGGGGGGACAAAGGGGACACTTGTTCAGGGCTCCAAATATTAAGAACAGAAATAATGGGGCCACAGTGCCAATATTGCTTTTTAAAGTGTATCCACCAACTGCTCAATTTAAGCAGGAAAACAATTAACAGGCCAACTAAACCCTCCCCCCTCCTTTTACCCCATCACTTTGTCCAGTCCCTGTGGTCCATACTGTATTGCCATTATTATGCATGGTGCTGTGCTGGCCCTTTTCTGAATGTCCCTGCCACCGCCACCGAAGAGCTGGATAGCCCAGTATGAAAACCACCTGCCGGCCTCACTGACGGTCCGAGTCAAAGGCTCCATTTTTTTTTAAAGATCTCTCTGCCAAGTTAAGGGGGGGTTGAGGGGGCCCCAGAGATATCAGTGTACTGGGCCCCGAGATTTCTGTTGCTGGCCCTGACCCTCAGGGGCGTATCTACCCCTTGGCCAGGATGGCACTTGCCAGGGGCACCATCCAGCTGTGCCAACCGTGGCTAAGGGATAGAGTTCTGCAGTCTCGAAAGGGCGCTATGGCAATCAGCGTGGGACTGACCAATTAGACGGTGAGGGAAGGATACTGAAATTGTCCCAACCCTGTTACAGTTTGAAACGCCCCTCAACTGCTGTCCACTGCTTCACTCCTAGCTCTGCCCCTTTGAAATTATTAATCCCTACCCCCCGGTAGGCGGAGTTCTCCAGGCCCATACTCAGGAGTCACCACTGCTGTACATTATGTGCCGGTTGTAGAGGCAGAGCGGGGAACATCAGAGAACGCCACAAATTACACAGTGGGCAAGGAGATGGCTGGAGACAGCTGCACAGCCATGCCTTGCAAGTTCGAGAGAGCTGTTGAATTTCAGCACTTCAAGTCAGAGCCTGCCCCCTGCTGCCCAAGCAGTCCGTGACAGTTAGTGTCGAGGAGGGGGGGATTTGTGCATGTGTGCTATCAGTGTGTGTGTGGGGGGGTGGAGGATGTGTGTGACTGTGAGGGAGCTGTCAGTGTCAGTGGGGAGAGGAGCAGGAGGGAGTTGTCAGTGTGTGGAAGTGATGAGAGTTGTCAGTACTGGGGAAATGTGTGTGTGTGTACTAGATTTAGGAGTGTGTGTTTGTGAGAGGTTTCAGTTGGGGAATTAGAGTTCATACAGTAATTAAATGTTTTCATATTGAGAAATACATCTCCCAGCATATACAGTGTGCTGGGGATGCTAACAAGCTTTATTTAAAAGTTTAAAAAACATTGCTTTTATGACTGCAATGGTTAAAAAGGGAGAGCTATAAATCAATTTATCAGTGAATGATCGCAGTTTGAGCTGTTACATTTTACTGAACCACCTATCCCTCCACACTCACTACCTGTCCTCAGGATACATTTACCATCCCGGCAGACGGTATACCGGCGGTCATTTGACCGATGTTGGAATCCTGACACCACTTGGGAGACTGGTGCCGGCACACAGACAGCCAACATCCCGAAGGTGAGTATTGGAGGGAGGGTTAGGACCGGGGGAGGGGGTGTTAGGGAAGGCACTAGGAGGGGGGGGGGGGGTTAGTCCTAGCTGCCACCCCCTGAGGGTTAGCCCTATCCGCCACCCCCCCCCAGAGGGTTAGGATTAGGATTAGGTATCATGTGACTGCTGGAATCCCGAGCGCCGGATGCCATACCCAACCCCCTTTACTTTTTCAGGCATTTCTATCTCTCCTCTCTCTATGGTGTTCCGATTGCCCACTTTCCCTTGTGCTTTTCTCTCTCTCTCTCTCTCCTTTGTTTAGAGCATCAGTTTCTGTAGTCCACTTTATCCTTATTTTTTCCAGTGTTTCACTATCTCTCTGATGTAATGAGGATGTATGGTCTAGAGGGATCAGTAATGCATTGTACTGTATAGAGGCGTCAGGGATGTAGCGTAGGGTATAGAGGCGTCAGGGATGTAGCGTAGGTTATAGAGGCATCAGGAATGTAGCATAGGGAATAGAGGCATCAGGGATGTAGCGTAGGGTATAGAGGCGTCAGGGATGTAGCATAGGGAATAGAGGCGTCAGGGATGTAGCGTAGGGAATAGAGGCATCAGGGATTTAGCTTAGGGAATATAGGCATCAGGGATGTACTAGCAGGTATATAGAGGTCAGTGTACTGTATAGAGGGTAGAGATGAGCGGGTTCGGTTCCTCGGAATCCGAACCCGCCCGAACTTCAGGTTTTTTTACACGGGGCCGAGCGACTCGGATCTTCCCGCCTTGCTCGGTTAACCCGAGCGCGCCCGAACGTCATCATCCCGCTGTCGGATTCTCGCGAGGCTCGTATTCTATCGCGAGACTCAGATTCTATATAAGGAGCCGCACGTCGCCGCCATTTTCACACGTGCATTGAGATTGATAGGGAGAGGACGTGGCTGGCGTCCTCTCCGTTTAGACTAGAGTACTAGAGAGAGACACAAATTTTGGGGAGCATATTATTAGGAGGAGTACTACTTGCTGCTGATAGTGTGACCAGTGACCACCAGTTTAATTAATCCGTTCTCTGCCTGAAAAAAAACGATACACAGTGTGACACAGTCACATACCATATCTGTGCTCAGCCCAGTGTGCTGCATTATATGTAATACTGTATATCATTATCTGACTGTGCTGAGTGCTCACTGCTCACACAGCTTAATTGTGGGGGAGACTGGGGAGCAGTTATAGCAGGAGTACATATTTTAAGTACAGTGCACACTTTTGCTGCCAGAGTGCAACTGCCAGTGTGACTGACCAGTGAACACTGACCACCAGTATTGTGATTGTCTGCTGACCACCAGTATATTGTGATTGTCTGCCTGAAAAAGTTAAACACTCGTCGTGTGGTGTTTTTATAAACGCATTCTGCAGACAGTGTCCAGCAGGTCCGTCATTACATAATATATACCTGTCCGGCTGCAGTACTAGTGTGATATATATATATATATATATATATATATTTTAATTTTATCTCATTATCATCCAGTCTATATTAGCAGCAGACACAGTACGGTAGTCCACGGCTGTAGCTACCTCTGTGTCGGCAGTCGCTCGTCCATCCATAATTGTATACCACCTACCCGTGTTTTTTTTTTTCTATCTTCTTGATACTAGTAGCTTACTTTAGGAGTCTGCAGTGCTGAGTCTGACAGACAGTGTCCAGCAGGTCCGTCATTACATAATATATACCTGTCCGGCTGCAGTACTAGTGTGATATATAATATATATATATTTTAATTTTATCTCATTATCATCCAGTCTATATTAGCAGCAGACACAGTACGGTAGTCCACGGCTGTAGTTACTTCTGTGTCGGCAGTCGCTCGTCCATCCATAATTGTATACCACCTACCCGTGGTTTTTTTTTTCTATCTTCTTGATACTAGTAGCTTACTTTAGGAGTCTGCAGTGCTGACAGACAGTGTCCAGCAGGTCCGTCATTACATAATATATACCTGTCCGGCTGCAGTACTAGTGTGATAGATATATATATATATATATATATATATATATATATATATATATTTTAATTTTATCTCATTATCATCCAGTCTATATTAGCAGCAGACACAGTACGGTAGTCCACGGCTGTAGCTACCTCTGTGTCGGCAGTCGCTCGTCATCCATAAGTATACTAGTATCCATCCATCTCCATTGTTTACCTGAGGTGCCTTTTAGTTGTGCCTATTAAAATATGGAGAACAAAAATGTTGAGGTTCCAAAAATAGGGAAAGATCAAGATCGACTTCCACCTCGTGCTGAAGCTGCTGCCACTAGTCATGGCCGAGACGATGAAATGCCAGCAACGTTGTCTGCCAAGGCCGATGCCCAATGTCATAGTACAGAGCATGTAAAATCCAAAACACCAAATATCAGTAAAAAAAGGACTCAAAAATCTAAAATAAAATTGTCGGAGGAGAAGCGTAAACTTGCCAATATGCCATTTACCACACGGAGTGGCAAGGAACGGCTGAGGCCCTGGCCTATGTTCATGGCTAGTGGTTCAGCTTCACATGAGGATGGAAGCACTCAGCCTCTCGCTAGAAAAATGAAAAGACTCAAGCTGGCAAAAGCACAGCAAAGAACTGTGCGTTCTTCGAAATCCCAAATCCACAAGGAGAGTCCAATTGTGTCGGTTGCGATGCCTGACCTTCCCAACACTGGACGTGAAGAGCATGCGCCTTCCACCATTTGCACGCCCCCTGCAAGTGCTGGAAGGAGCACCCGCAGTCCAGTTCCTGATAGTCATATTGAAGATTTCAGTGTTGAAGTACACCAGGATGAGGAGGATATGGGTGTTGCTGGCGCTGGGGAGGAAATTGACCAGGAGGATTCTGATGGTGAGGTGGTTTGTTTAAGTCAGGCACCCGGGGAGACACCTGTTGTCCGTGGGAGGAATATGGCCATTGACATGCCTGGTGAAAATACCAAAAAAATCAGCTCTTCGGTGTGGAAGTATTTCAACAGAAATGCGGACAACAGGTGTCAAGCCGTGTGTTGCCTTTGTCAAGCTGTAATAAGTAGGGGTAAGGACGTTAACCACCTCGGAACATCCTCCCTTATACGTCACCTGCAGCGCATTCATAATAAGTCAGTGACAAGTTCAAAAACTTTGGGCGACAGCGGAAGCAGTCCACTGACCAGTAAATCCCTTCCTCTTGTAACCAAGCTCACGCAAACCACCCCACCAACTCCCTCAGTGTCAATTTCCTCCTTCCCCAGGAATGCCAATAGTCCTGCAGGCCATGTCACTGGCAATTCTGACGAGTCCTCTCCTGCCTGGGATTCCTCCGATGCATCCTTGCGTGTAACGCCTACTGCTGCTGGCGCTGCTGTTGTTGCTGCTGGGAGTCGATGGTCATCCCAGAGGGGAAGTCGTAAGCCCACTTTTACTACTTCCACCAAGCAATTGACTGTCCAACAATCCTTTGCGAGGAAGATGAAATATCACAGCAGTCATCCTGTTGCAAAGCGGATAACTGAGGCCTTGACAACTATGTTGGTGTTAGACGTGCGTCCGGTATCCGCCGTTAGTTCACAGGGAACTAGACAATTTCTTGAGGTAGTGTGCCCCCGTTACCAAATACCATCTAGGTTCCACTTCTCTAGGCAGGCGATACCGAGAATGTACACGGACGTCCGAAAAAGACTCACCAGTGTCCTAAAAAATGCAGTTGTACCCAATGTCCACTTAACCACGTACATGTGGACAAGTGGAGCAGGGCAGGGTCAGGACTATATGACTGTGACAGCCCACTGGGTAGATGTATGGACTCCCGCCGCAAGAACAGCAGCGGCGGCACCAGTAGCAGCATCTCGCAAACGCCAACTCTTTCCTAGGCAGGCTACGCTTTGTATCACCGGTTTCCAGAATACGCACACAGCTGAAAACCTCTTACGGCAACTGAGGAAGATCATCGCGGAAGGGCTTACCCCAATTGGACTCTCCTGTGGATTTGTGGCATCGGACAACGCCAGCAATATTGTGTGTGCATTAAATATGGGCAAATTCCAGCACGTCCCATGTTTTGCACATACCTTGAATTTGGTGGTGCAGAATTATTTAAAAAACGAGAGGGGCGTGCAAGAGATGCTGTCGGTGGCCAGAAGAATTGCGGGACACTTTCGGCGTACAGGCACCACGTACAGAAGACTGGAGCAACACCAAAAATGCCTGAACCTGCCCTGTCATCATCTGAAGCAAGAAGTGGTAACGAGGTGGAATTCAACCCTATATATGCTTCAGAGGTTGGAGGAGCAGCAAAAGGCCATTCAAGCCTATACAATTGAGCACGATATAGGAGGTGGAATGCACCTGTCTCAAGCGCAGTGGAGAATGATTTCAACGTTGTGCAAGGTTCTGCTGCCCTTTGAACTTGCCACACGTGAAGTCAGTTCAGACACTGCCAGCCTGAGTCAGGTCATTCCCCTCATCAGGCTTTTGCAGAAGAAGCTGGAGACATTGAAGGAGGAGCTAACACAGAGCGATTCCGCTAGGCATGTGGGACTTGTGGATGGAGCCCTTAATTCGCTTAACAAGGATTCACGGGTGGTCAATCCGTTGAAATCAGAGCACTACATTTTGGCCACCGTGCTCGATCCTAGATTTAAAACCTACCTTGGATCTCTCTTTCCGGCACACACAAGTCTGCTGGGGTTCAAAGACCTGCTGGTGAGAAAATTGTCAAGTCAAGCGGAACGCGACCTGTCAACATCTCCTCCTTCACTTTCTCCCGCAACTGGGGGTGCGAGGAAAAGGCTCAGAATTCCGAGCCCACCCGCTGGCGGTGATGCAGGGCAGTCTGGAGCGACTGCTGATGCTGACATCTGGTCCGGACTGAAGGACCTGACAACGATTACGGAGTCGGACATGTCGTCTACTGGCACTGCATATGATTCTCTCCCCATTGAAAGAATGGTGGAGGATTATATGAGTGACCGCATCCAAGTAGGCACGTCAGACAGTCCGTACTTATACTGGCAGGAAAAAGAGGCAATTTGGAGGCCCTTGCACAAACTGGCTTTATTCTACCTAAGTTGCCCTCCCACAAGTGTGTACTCCGAAAGAGTGTTTAGTGCCGCCGCTCACCTTGTCAGCAATCGGCGTACGAGGTTACTTCCAGAAAATGTGGAGAAGATGATGTTCATTAAAATGAATTATAATCAATTCCTCCGTGGAGACATTGACCAGCAGCAATTGCCTCCACAAAGTACACAGGGAGCTGAGATGGTGGATTCCAGTGGGGATGAATTGATAATCTGTGAGGAGGGGGATGTACACGGTGATATATCGGAGGATGATGATGAGGTGGACATCTTGCCTCTGTAGAGCCAGTTTGTGCAAGGAGAGATTAATTGCTTCTTTTTTGGTGGGGGTCCAAACCAACCCGTCATTTCAGTCACAGTCGTGTGGCAGACCCTGTCACTGAAATGATGGGTTGGTTAAAGTGTGCATGTCCTGTTTGTACAACATAAGGGTGGGTGGGAGGGCCCAAGGACAATTCCATCTTCCACCTCTTTTTTTCTTTCATTTTTCTTTGCGTCATGTGCTGTTTGGGGAGTATTTTTTTGAAGGGCCATCCTGCGTGACACTGCAGTGCCACTCCTAGATGGGCCAGGTGTTTGTGTCGGCCACTAGGGTCGCTTATCTTACTCACACAGCTACCTCATTGCGCCTCTTTTTTTCTTTGCGTCATGTGCTGTTTGGGGAGTGTTTTTTGGAAGGGCCATCCTGCGTGACACTGCAGTGCCACTCCTAGATGGGCCAGGTGTTTGTGTTGGCCACTAGGGTCGCTTATCTTACTCACACAGCTACCTCATTGCGCCTCTTTTTTTCTTTGCGTCATGTGCTGTTTGGGGAGTGTTTTTTGGAAGGGCCATCCTGCGTGACACTGCGGTGCCACTCCTAGATGGGCCAGGTGTTTGTGTCGGCCGCTAGGGTCGCTTAGCTTACTCACACAGCTACCTCATTGCGCCTCTTTTTTTCTTTGCGTCATGTGCTGTTTGGGGAGTGTTTTTTGGAAGGGCCATCCTGCGTGACACTGCAGTGCCACTCCTAGATGGGCCAGGTGTTTGTGTCGGCCACTAGGGTCGCTTAGCTTAGTCATCCAGCGACCTCGGTGCAAATTTTAGGACTAAAAATAATATTGTGAGGTGTGAGGCGTTCAGAATAGACTGAAAATGAGTGGAAATTATGGTTTTTGAGGTTAATAATACTTTGGGATCAAAATGACCCCCAAATTCTATGATTTAAGCTGTTTTTTAGTGTTTTTTGAAAAAAACACCCGAATCCAAAACACACCCGAATCCGAAAAAAAAAATTCGGTGAGGTTTTGCCAAAACGCGGTCGAACCCAAAACACGGCCGCGGAACCGAACCCAAAACCAAAACACAAAACCCGAAAAATTTCAAGAGCACATCTCTAGAGGGGTCAGTAATGCAGTGATGGTTATAGAAAGGTCAGTGATGTAGTGTAGGGTATAGAGGGGTCAGTTATGTAGTGTGGGGTAAAGAGGGGTCAGTAAAGATACTAAACTGAAGTACTTAGAACACTTCTTGAATTAAGACACAACCTGCAAGAAAAAGTATGCAATATGGGTGAAAAGGCAAATGTCAGAGGTCTGATACAAGTGACCAGCTCCACACCTTGCACCACATAGCGTTATGTTAAACTGGGATATGTTCTTTTTTGGTGTGTGTGTGTGTGTGGGGGGGGGGGGGGGGTGCCAAAGGAAATTTTTGCCATTGGCTCCTTTGGTCTAGAACCAGCCCTGATCACAAAATATTTTTGTCTGAGCAGACTGGACACTGATCAGCGTTGGCTCATTCTCAGCCCCCCGCCCAGCCTCTGCTGCCAACAGACTGCTATTAGCTAGTTAACCTTCTGCCTTCCCTATCTATGACACAGACTGCTGCTAATGCTACCAGAATGTTCCCAGTGGCTTCACACCAACAGTGAATCCCAGCCGATGATGTAGGGCAGCGTGTGGGGGAGGGGGTCAGTTGCTGTGGCTCCAACATGGTAACCGCCAATGGACTGCAATGCTTTATCGAAAGGGGGGGCGCCAGTCCCTTACTTTGCCAGGGGCGCTTGGACCCCTAGCTACACCTCTGTTGACCCTAACCGATACCCCTAAACTAACCATAATTTCTGCAGTAAAAATCCATGTTTCTATGTATATAGGGGGTCATTCCGAGTTGATCGCTTGCTGCCGTTGTTCGCTGCGTAGCAATCAGTTGAAAAAAAATGGCTAATCTGTGCATGCGCATGC
Organism: Pseudophryne corroboree; assembly: GCF_028390025.1. NCBI lineage: Eukaryota > Metazoa > Chordata > Amphibia > Anura > Myobatrachidae > Pseudophryne > Pseudophryne corroboree. The sequence continues at coordinate 249,640 of NW_026969290.1, forward strand.
TCCGTAATGTGCATGCGCATCGTACGGGTACAAAGTCCATTGTGGTTTTGCACTAGTTCTAGCGATTATTCCAATCACAGAACAGGCCACAAGGAGATTGACAGAAAGAGGGCGTTTCTGGGTGTCAACTGACCGTTTTCAGGGAGTGCTTGGAAAAATGCAGGCGTGGCAGAAGAAATGCAGACGTGGCTGGGCATTCGCTGGATGGGTGTGTGACATCAAAAGCCGTCCCTCGGTTGTTAGAATCAACGCACACGAAGTGTAACTACAGTGCTGGTCTTATTTTGAAACGATTTTGCAGGCGCTCTGCTACTCAAGTATTCGCACTTCTCCAAAGTGAATATACACTCTCCAGTGGGCAGCGACAATGCGTTTGCATGGCTGCTAAAAACTGCTAGCGAGCAATCAACTCAGAATGACCCCCATAGTGTATTGCAAGAAAATATCTGTAAATCCAATGGTACCGTAAGTGCGGTATATACTCGCACTTCTTTGCGGGGTGAGAACATCTCCCCTAAGTGAAGTCAGCCCTATGAATAGAGTTTGTGTGATCCCTGTGCAGCAGTCACAGAAAGGGTTCATCTCTGCAGTTTGTCACTCAAATTACATTGCTGCATTTTTTCTAGAAGTGGATCTGAGAGCTGTTACCCGCAGACCAGCTACAATAATTATCCTGGGTACTCACTAGACCAGTGGTTCTCAAACTGCACCCTGGGGTGCCTCAGGACACTTGCAGGGGTGCCTTGGATTGGTGGTCCAGGACCAATTCAAAATATTTATAGTTAGTGTTATAGGCAAAACCAGTGCTGTTGGCTGGCAATCATAACATATGTGCACAAGCAGAAGCAAATCCTGTCCCCTACCAAAGGGCCAGTGCTAGGGTGTTTGGCGCCTCCCTGCAAACTATTAATTTGGGCCCTCTCTCCAATACTTAATAAAGGGACAGTGCGAACCTTAAAAAAAGAAGGTGTGGTATCACAAGGAAGGGGCATGGCCACACAATAGCACCCCAAATCAAAATACGCCACACAGTAGCACTATCTTATTGTCATTACACCGCATGTAATAATAATAATAATAATAATAATAATAATAATAATAATAATAATAATACCCACAGTCGCAGTGCCCTTTATACACATAACCACCATATCAGTGCAGCTTACACACATAATGCCAACAGTAGCAGTGCCCCTTCTACACATGCCCACGGTGGCAATCCTTTACATGGCAAATATCAACCTGGTTTTGCCATGTAAAGGATTGCCACTTTAAAAACAAACAATCAAACAAACAAAAAAAAAACAACAGGAAAAAACACAAAATCTCTCACTTTCTGATTCTCACACCCTATTACATTCCTCCCTATATATTTAAATGTTTCTATTACTGTATGTTCCCTCTTCCCTTCTCCAAACTATACACATCAACATTTTTTAGTATTTCCAGGTAAGTTTTGTGATGTAGGCCATGCACAATTTTAGTTGCCCTAATGTATTTACAGCCTTCTGGAGATATGGCTTCTGGAACTGAACACAGGATTCTAAATGTGGCTGTACCAAGGACCTATACAGTGGCATTACAGGTTGAGTATCCCTTATCCAAAATGCTTGGGACCAGAGGAATTTTGGATATCGGATTTTTCTGTATTTTGGAATAATTGCATACCATAACGAGATATTATGGTGATGGGACCTAAATCTAAGCACAGAAGGCATTTATGTTTCATATACACCTTATACACACAGCCTGAAGGTCATTTTAGCCAATATTTTTTATAACTTTGTGCATTAAACAAAGTGTGTGTACATTCACAGAATTCATTTATGTTTCATATACACCTTATACACACAGTCTGAAGTTCATTTAATACAATATTTTTAATAACTTTGAGTATTAAACAAAGTTTGTGTACACTGAGCCATCAAAACACAAAGGTTTCACTATCTCAGTCTCACTCAAAAAAGTCCGTATTTCGGAATATTCCGTATTTCGGAATATTTGGATATGGGATACTCAACCTGTATTACTTTTTTCTGCTACTGGTTCTTTAACCTATGCAAACAAGCATCTGACTTGCCTTTCCTATTGCTTTGTTACATTGCTCACCTGAAATAGTAATACTTAGATAGCTTTCCTCTTGCCATTATAATGTCCTTAATATTATAGTTAGCCTTTGCATTTTTGAGACGTGTATGATTTTGCATTTTTTGGCATTAAATGTTGCCATGTTCTTGACCATTCCTCTAGTCCAGGGGCGGAACTGCCAGAGACAACGGAGTCAGTTGCCGCCGGGCTCCAGCCCTAAAGGGGCTTCCTCCATTGCCCCCCGGCTGTTACGTGCCCTTCCTACTAAATAGACAAAGGCGCTACCAGCAGGGTCTCGCAGTTTGCACATTCCATGCCGTAACACCCTTCTTTCCACCTTCACAATGAAGCTATTGGTACTTTGCAAAAAAAAAATTATTAGCATTGCAACTCAGCAGATCAATGCAGTGTGCAGCCACACACTCCATATATCTGCTCAGCCACAAAGCTGATTATTTCTTCACAAAGTACAAGGTGAGCTCCAAATAGAATTCTCTAGCTTAGATTATACCTTTCTATGCAAGGGTAAATAGCTCAATTGTTTGACTGCAATGCCACAGGAAATGGTTTGGATCCAAGACAGTGTGACTGAATAATAAAGAAACCTTAAGATGAGTTCATGAATGTTGTATAAGTATTAGTGAGAGAAGGGGTCAGGAGCATGCTAGGCTGCAAAAAATAAGGTAGGCTGCAAGTGAAAGTAATGATCTCCTATATATTTTCCCAGATCTGTCACTCTGTGTGGCTAACTCTGGGGGAAGTCACAGCAATGGGCGGAGACGGCATCTGCAGGACGATACACCAGTGCCAGCAGCAGACCGTAACAAAGTGACAGATCAGGGAGAATATATAGGAGGTAGGGAGGTGGCCATGGTACATGGCTGGCCAAGGGACACTAGCTCATGTACCCCTTTACCACTGAGGCTGGCCACCAAGGATGGACCTGTCACCAGTGCACATGCAATAACCTCTTCTGCTGCCCTCTTTGCAACTCAGACTGCCCAGTGCTCCCCTTCGCTAACAGTCCACAAAGTTTCCCCATCTCACGATCTGCCTCCTCACCCCCACTTTCATCTCTACAGCACACGCGCATATCATACAAGATCCCATCATGCGTACGTAGGTCTGAAATGCAAGAGGGAGGTTGGGGGGAGATTGGCATGCGCCAGCAACACCACACAGCTCACTGTGACCACAGTGGAGAGGCGCTGCAACAGGACAATACACCAACCTCGGAGCAAGGAACTGCGTCGGTCAGGAGGAGAACTATTTCAATAGCATAAAAAGGTTAATGCGTCCCACCCTATGGACACCAGACTCATCAAGTCACTGTTGCCAGAGTCTCATACAATGACTCTGAACCTCTAAGCACACTATTTGACTGTCCACACCCTGCTGTGCCTATTACCCATCTCTTCCACCACCCTCAACACTGACCCACACATCATTCACCCACAGAGATACAATAAAGGTAGTTTGGATAAATTAGCTAAATGAAATGGATTTAACCAATTTATCTAAATGACCATTTTTGGATGTTTTCCAGTGTTTGTGAGCAAATGGTCAATTGTCATTTGCTGCCACATATTAGCATAATTTTGTTTCAACTAGAAAAAAAAAATTTGACAGATAATCTAAGTGTGGATCCAGTTTAAAGGTCCGTATTCACGGCCCGATTTTGGGGAGAGATGTGTGCTGAGCGAACTGCTCAGCACACATCTCTGCCCCCGCTCAGCACAGCGTGATGTGTGCTGAGCGTACGGGGGGTGGGGGGGGGGCGCTCATTTCACCCCCTGTGTAGGGCATTCTGTGTGTATCCAGTTTAACAGGTGTGAGCATCATTCAACTACTGACTTGCGAGTAACTATACAGCAGCTCCATACCTTGTGACTTGAAGAAACACCAGTTAACCCCGGGAATGCTGCAGTCAAAGCAACAATTCCTCTTCTTACATTCCGCTGCACTTATTGTGGGGTAGCCGCAATCCCTTCTGCTGTACGGTTCCACATTACATTGTTTCTTGTCACTTCCTGTTGATGCAGTAAGGAAACATCCAGGAATTACAGCAGCTTAGTTTTTTTTTTTTTTTAACTGGGGCAATTTAGCTAGATCACAGGGCAATTTAGCTCCTTTGGTCCTTTTTTAGGACCAGTTAATCAGACAGTTGAGCAAACTGAAAAACAGCTAACAGGAAATTTCCACTTAAATGGTATTTTCTAATCTTATCTGACCATGACTAAGAATAAAGGATACACAAGATAAACTCTTAGAGCCATGGACCTTATCCATGTTTAAGCTCCATCAAATCTGTAATCAATAGCACTACATGCTCCCACTTTACCACTGTACTATATACTCTACCTGTGTTTTTAAGGTAAAAACACCATTTAACCCCAGTGACACTTGAATTAAAGCAGCAGCCTCTGGAATAGCATTCCTTAGCATTAATCCCAGGAAATCTGCAATCTTCACGCTCTTTGATAGCCATGCTACATTGCTGTTTACTTGGATGGAGCAGAGAGCACAACATCAGGACATAGGAAATATTACAATGCATGATAAGAAAGGTGTGAGCTCTACAGCAAGGCCTCTAACCCTTTGCCAGTGCCAAATACACAGGGCTTAACTCAGATCTGATCACAGCAGCAAATTTATTAACTAAAACCATGTACACTGCAGGGGGGGGGTGTATAATATGTGCAGGGAGAGTTAGATTTTGGTGCGGTGTGTTCAAACTGAAATCTAAATTGCAGTGTAAAAACAAAACAGCCAGTATTTACCCTGCACACAAACAATATAACCCACCTAAATCTCTCTGCAAATGTTATATCTGCCCCCCCCCAACCCTGCAGTGCACATGGTTTTGCCCACTAGCTAACAAATTTGCTGCATCTGGGAATTACAGCAGCTTAATATTTCTTTTTACAGAAGGTTCAGCAAATTAAATTATTTAGTGAAATACTGTAATCATAACAGTTACAGGGATATTGTAGGTAGATTTATTGTCAGTGGATAAATGTAAAAATTAAACCCTTAGGCATAGTTCCAAAATGCTGTCATTGCAATCCAGATTTTAAGGATATCATGCTTGAGCACAGGTGACTTAATTAGAACTTCGGTCAATGTGAATTAACCATTGGACTCAACCATGGTTATCCTTAAAACCCAGGGGTCTATTTAAGATCGATCTTAATCGATGTTGGGCTTCCAGGTTGAAAAAAAAACACACATTTACTAACATTTTAAAATTTATATAAAAAATCATCTGTTCGTAAATGCAGTGCACATGGTTTTGCCCAACTGCTAACAAAAATCCTGCTGCGATCAACTCAGAATTACCCCCCATGGCCCTCATTCCGAGTTGTTCGCTCGCAAGCTGCTTTTAGCAGCATTGCACACGCTAAGCTGCCGCCTACTGGGAGTGAATCTTAGCATCTTAAAATTGCGAACGAAAGATTTGCAATATTGCGATAAGACATCTCTGTGCAGTTTCTGAGTAGCTCGAGACTTACTCTGCCAGTGCGATCAGTTCAGTGCTTGTCGTTCCTGGTTTGACGTCACAAACACACCCAGCGTTCGCCCAGACACTCCTCCGTTTCTCCAGCCACTCCCGCGTTTTTCCCAGAAACGGTAGCATTTTTTCCCACACGCCCCTAAAACGGCCTGTTTCCGCCCAGAAACACCCACTTCCTGTCAATCACATTACGATCACCAGAACGATGAAAAAACCGTGAGTAATATTCCTAACTGCATAGCAAATTTACTTGGCGCAGTCGCAGTGTGAACATTGCGCATGCGCATTAAGCGGAAAATCGCTGCGATGCGAAGAAAATTACAGAGCGAACAACTCGGAATGACCACCTATGTGCACTGCAGGGAAGGCAGATTTAACATGTGCAGAGAGAGTTAGATTTGGGTGTGGTGTGTTCAATCTGCAATCTAATTTGCAGTGTAAAAATAAAGCAGTCAGTATTTACCCTGCACAGAAACAAAATAACTCACCCAAATCTAACTCTTTCTGCACATGTTATATCTGCCTCCCCTGCAGTACACATGGTTTTGCCCAACTGCTAACAAAATTCCTGCTGCGATCAACTTGGAATTACCCCCATCGATTGATGTTTTCACACTGCTCGTGTATATAAGACATAGGGCCTAATTCAGTTTGGATCGTAATACGCGTTCCAACCGCAAAAACTATGAAGAGGATGGGGGCATATACGCAGGGTCCATCCTGTGCGTGTGCCTACATTTTCTCCGGGTGCCCCGCAGAAAATGCGAATGCCTCTGCCTGTCAATCAGTAGAGGGCGTACCTTCGCAGGTATATCGCGATCATGAGCCATGTCTCCCATTTTTGTCATTATAGGTGCTCTGTGAGCTGCTGGCCATGCCCCAGCCCCTCTGTCTCCCGTGAATAGAGATTGAGGCTTATTCAGACCAGATCGCTTCAATTTATTTTCACCCAGCGGGCAATCTGGTTTGCACTGCACATGCGTATGCGCCACAATGCGTAAGTGCGACGGTCCGGAGATCACAAGAAGATTGACAAGAAGAGGGTGTTTGTGTGGGTAGCATCTGAATGTTTCTAGGGAGTGTCCGGAAAAACACTGTAGGGACCCGGCGTTTTGTGGGAGGATTTGTGACGTCACCTCAATGGCTGAGTAAGTGCTGAGCTGTGCAGCTCTTGTGCACATGTGATCACACACCTGCACAGCAAATTTTCCCTTCCGCTGTAGGCGACAACTACCTGATTACAGGGATGCAAAAAACACACCCTAGCGATCAGGTCTGAATTACCCACAATGTGCATATTTGCAGAGCAACAAGCTACAGGGAGCCTTCCACCCCCCCCTTCCCCATGGGAAGGGGGGGGGTTGTTTGGGTTAGCTGGACATTCCCCAAAAAAGTGACTGTCCTGCAAAAATTGGGATAGTTGGGAGGTATGTTCAAATACATTTATTGTTTTGCATGCAGGGTAAATACTGGCTTCTTTGACATTTAGCCACAAATGCTGCACAGCTGAATTACAGTATTACACTGCAATTAACAGTTATGCTAGGACATTCCCCCTCCCAAATCTACCTCTCTCTGCATGTTACATCTGTCCCACAGTGGCGTGCGGTGAGGTCAGTGGCTAGTGAGGCACTGCAGCCATAATGTCCGCCGAATCCTGCCGATGAACCTTAGCCAATGCCCGCTACTGCCTCTGAGCCGATACCCGCTGCCACCGCCAATGGCTTACAAACTCGCCCACAATCAACTGACCCAGCCCTCCACCACTAATTTCTATCTCAGTCCGATGCCGCCAATGCCCGCTGCCTGCCTGCTCATTGTTCTCGTTATATATTATAAATTTTTAAAGAAAAAAAAAATGAGTGTTTGGGACTGGGAAGGGTGAGGGAGGAGGACATGAATGCAATTTTGTTGTCCAGGGCTTCCATTAACTTAAAGGAGAAGGGTCTGAATGGGTTAAAAAAAATGCGTGAGGTCCCCCCTCCTTAGTATAACCAGCCTCGGGCTCTTTGAGCCGGTCCTGGTTATTTAAATACTGTGGGAAAAATTGGACAGGGGTTCCCCGTATTTAGACAACCAGCACCGGGCTCTTAGACCGGTCCAGTTTCCAAAAATACGTGGGACAATAGATGTAGGGGTCCCCCATATTTTTAAAACCAGCACCGGGCTCCACTAGCCAGAGAGATAATGCCACAGCCGGGGGACACTTTTATGTAGGTCCCTGCGGCCCTGGCATTACCCCTCCAACTAGTCACCCCTGGCCGGGGTTCCCTGGAGGAGTGGGGACCCCTTAAATCAAGAGGTTCCTCCCCTCGAGGCACCCAAGGGCCAGGGGTGAAGCCCGAGGCTGTCCCCAGCACCCCTGGGTGGTGGGTGTCAGGCTGATAGCCATGTGTGTAAAAAAAGAATATTGTTTTTTCGTTGTGGAACTACAAGGCCCAGCAAGCCTCCCACGCTTGCTGGTACTTGGAGAACCTCAAGTACCAGCAGGCGGGGAATAACGGGCTTGCTGGTACCTGTAGTTCTACAACAACAAAAAATACCCAAATAAAAACACAAACACACACAGCGTGACAGTAAAATTATTGAGACAGGCTGTAGCATGTGGGTGCATGTAACCCTATAAAAGTGATGGATTGGGTGACTATTACAATACCCACTGTTGCTGTCTGAAAAATGATGGATTTATAGATTGCTCTGCCGAGACATGTTTTTTTCTAAAATGCACCACAGGTATGGATGGATAGTATACTTGACGACACAGAGGTAGGTAGAGCAGTGGCCTACTGTACCGTACTGCTATATATTATATTATTTATTATTATTATTATCCTTTATTTATATGGTGCCACAAGGGTTCCGCAGTGCCCAATTACAGAGTACATAAACAAATAATCAAACAGGAAAACAGCAACTTACAGTTGACGACAATATAGGACAAGTACAGGGTAAATAAACATAGCTACATCAGCAGATGACACTGGAATAAGTATCAGGTGGCAGAAGACTGCTGAATTTGGTGCAGCTGAAGATTATTAAAGTAAGAAAAGAGTAAGCACATGAGGGAAGAGGGCCCTGCTCGTGAGAGCTTACATTCTAAAAGGGAGGGGTAGACAGACAGGGGTGAGACAGATGGGGTACATAGAGAGCATGGAACAGAGGTTTAGGATGAGATTTGGCTGGGTTTGGTGAAGAAGTGGGTCTTGAGAGCCCATTTGAAGTTTTGTAGAGAGGTGGAGAGTCTGAGGGGGAGAGGTAGGGAATTCCAGAGAAGTGGTGCAGCACGTGAAAAATCTTGGAGGTAGGAGTGGGAGGAAGTAATCCGTAGGCAGGAGAGTCGGTGTGCATTAGCAGAGCGAAGAGGACGGGTGGGAGTGTAAAGCGAGATAAGATCAGAGATGTAGATGGGAGAGGAGTGGGTGAGGGCTTTGTAAGCAAGTGTGAGAAGCTTGAAATGGATTCTGAAAGGGAAGGGGAGCCAGTGAAGGACTAGTAAGAGAGGAGAGGTGGACGTAGTGCGTTTGGTGAGGAAAATGAGCCGGGCAGCAGCATTGAGGATAGATTGGAGTGGAGAGAGGTATTTGTCAGGAATGCCAGTCAGGAAGAGATTACAGCAGTCCAGTCTGGAGATGACCAGTGAGTGGATAAGAGTCTTAGTAGCATCCTGGGTCAGAAAGGGTCTGATCCTGGAAATATTTTTTAGATGAAAACGGCAGGTTTGTGAGAGGTGCTGAATGTGTGGTTTGAAGGAGAGGGAGGAGTCAAGGATTACTCCAAGACAGCGCGCTTGGGGGGTAGAGGAGATAGTAGTGCCATCAATAGATAATGAGATTGTAGGAGGTGAGATTATGCGGGAGGGAGGGAAGATGATCAGCTCGGTCTTAGACATGTTAAGTTTAAGAAAGCGCTGGGACATCCAGGAAGAGATAGCAGAGAGACAGTTGGAGATACGAGTGAGGAGAGTAGGGGAGAGGTCTGGAGAGGAAAGATAGATTTGAGTGTCATCAGCATAGAGATGATATTGGAAACCAAAAGAACTAATGAGCTTACCTAGTGAGGACGTATAGAGAGAGAAGAGAAGAGGACCAAGGACAGAACCTTGGGGTACCCCTACAGTTAGTGGAAGTGAGGGGGAGGTGGAGTCATGAGAGGAGACAGAGAATGAATGGTCAGAAAGGTAGGACGACAACCAAGAGAGGGCAGTGTTACGCAGACCAATGGAGTGAAGGATTTGCAGTAGGAGAGGATGGTCCACAGTGTCAAAAGCAGCAGAGAGATCAAGTAGAATAAGTAGAGAGTAGTGTCCCTTAGATTTAGCAGCATGGAGGTCATTGCATACTTTTGTAAGGGCAGTTTCATTGGAGTGGAGAGGACGGAAGCCAGACTGGAATGGGTCAAGCAGTGAGTGTGAGGAAAGAAAGGAAGTAAGGCGGTTGTAGACAATACGCTCAAGGAGTTTGGAGGCAAAAGGGAGGAGAGAGATGGGTCGGTAGTTGGAGAGAGTGTTTGGATCAAGGGTAGGTTTTTTAAGAATAGGAGAGATGAGAGCGTGCTTGAAGGCAGAGGGGACAGTGCCTGATGAGAGGGAGAGATTGAGAAGGTGGGAAAGATGGGAACAAGCAGAAGAAGAGAGGTGGCAAAGGAGGCGGGAGGGGATAGGGTCAAGTGGGGAGGTGGTGAGGGGACAGGAACGAATGAGGGCCATGACTTCCTCTCCAGATGCATGGGAGAAAGATGACAGAGTTGGTGCGAGGGATGGGGAGGGTTGGTAAGGGATGGGAGAAGGCTGGTTACTGATAGTCTGGTGTGATGTGATGTCCTGACGTATGGAGTCAATTTTGGATGTGAAGTAAGTGGCAAAGTCAAGAGCAGAGAGTGAGGAAGGGAGACGAGGTGGAGGTGGGCAGAGGAGTGAGTTGAGAGTGGCAAAGAGGCGCCGGGGGTTGGAAGACTGGGAGGAGATGACGTTCTTGAAGTATGACTGTTTAGCAAGAGAAAGGGCAGCACTGAAGGATGAGAGCATAAGTTTGAAATGGAGGAAGTCTGCCTTAGAGCGTGATTTTCTCCAGTGTCGCTCAGCAGTACATGAGCATTTTTGCAGATATCTGGTGCATTTGGTGTGCCAGGGTTGAGGTGTTAATTTGCAAGGGTGAATAGTGGTTGGTGGAGCAACAGAGTCAAGAGCAGAAGTAAGGGAAGCATTGTATGTGGAAGTGGCTTGTTCAGGGCATGAGAGAGAGAGAATAGGAGAGAGAAGTGAGTCAAACAGAGAGGAAAGGAATGTGGTGTCAATAGCTTCAATGTTACGCTTAGTGATGGTAGCCTTAGGAGGTAGAGATGGGGAAGTCGAGAGAGATAGGTTGAAGGAGAGCAGGTGGTGGTCAGAGAGGGGAAATGGGGAGTTGGAAAAATCAGAAATATCACAGCGGTGAGTGAAGACCAGATCCAGTGAGCTCCCATTCACATGGGAGGGTGAGGAGGTCCACTGGGAGAGACCAAGTGAAGAGGTGAGGTTAAGGAGTTTAGAGGCAGGGGATTGTGTGGGGATGTCAATAGGGATGTTGAAATCGCCTAGGATAATGGTGGGAATGTCAGAAGAGAGGAAGTGAGGAAGCCAGGAAGCAAAGTTGTCGATGAATTTGGAAGCAGTGCCAGGGGGGCGGTAAATGACAGCTACTCTAAGATTGACTGGTTGGAAGAGGCATATGGCGTGGACCTCAAATGTAGAGAATATAAGGGATGGTTCTGGTGGTATGAGTTGGTAGGAGTAACTAGAAGGTAAAAGGACCCCAACACCACCCCCATGGCGACCCCCAGGTCGGGGTGTGTGTGTGAATGTAAGGCCCCCAGCAGAGAGAGCAGCAGCAGAAGTAGTGTCAGAGGGCATAATCCAAGTTTCAGTAATGGCTAGTAGGTGTAGGGAGTTGGAAATGAAAAGGTCATGAGTGGGGACCAGTTTGTTACAAACAGATCTGGCATTCCAGAGGGCACAGGATAGGGGGTATGAGTTTGTGGGAGAGATGTGAATTAGATTTTCAGGGTTGCTGTAGCGATGAGGTGGGATTAACTTTGAGGGCAGGGATGATGAGAGAGTAGTGATGGTACGGGTGCCTGAGCTAGGAGGGGAAACTGCAGGAGGTGGGCAGGGAGGGAGGTCAGTGTGATGTGGATGGGGGTGTGGGGAGGTGACAGGGAAGGGAGAGAGGGAGCAGGGCTGAGTTGTGGGGTAGCAGGACCATGGGGCAGAGGTGAATGAAAGTGGGGTAACAGGAAAGATGGTGGAAGGAAACAGAGGGATGGAGGGGAGACAGAGGAGGGGAGAGAGGAGGAGGTGGAGGAGACTAGTGGGGAAGGATAAAGATACATTATTAGGTAGACACTGAGTGATGTGGGGAGTATAAGAAAACCTTGACATAGTGTTAAGTAGGTAAATAGGTTGAAGTAGTGGAAGTAGGAGAGGAGACTGTAAGGCAATCCGAGCAGAAGAATTGCAGAAATGCAGGTGAGAAAAGCAGTGTAGGCTCAAGGGGTGTAGATTTAGTATGAAATGAGTCAAAAGCGTAGATAAAGTGGGTGCAGAAATGTATTTGGAGTGTAAGAAATGAAAGGATTGTGAGAGGTTTAAGAAGCAATGGTAATTATGTTAGATGTTTTAAGTGTTTGCAGGTAAAATTGCATTGGTGCAGCTGTGCTTATAAAACAAAATTACAATAATACAGATACAGGCATTTGTAGGTGAAATGGATGGTTTATGAAATGTCCAAGTAAGGTAGTTCTGTGCTATGTAATCAGATGCAACAATCAGGAGGTGAGTGATCTGAGGAGTAAGTGACTCACATTTGTTATTAGTTCTTCAGTTTTCTTTGTTTTGTTAGATTGGTGTGCTTCTGTTTTCCTTCTTTTTCACTTCGATTGAACGCTGATTGAACACTGCTGTTATGTGTCAATTTTATCACGCTTTGATAAAAATGCACGCTTAGATCAATAAATGCACAGCCAAATGGCTTTGCACAGCCTACACCATTGGACTTAAGTAGAAGACTATTACAAGTGAAACCAATAATTGAAATCTGTAACCACACCCCACCCCCTCAAATGCCAGGCAATAAATTACCTTAAAAACAACAACCAGGCATTCCACAAAGATTAAACCAGGTCTATATCATTCAAAACTTTAAAAAAGTACTTCAAAATCACATACTATGCAATAATGTTTCAATTTGCATAACCCAGCAGAATTAGCTTTGCATATATAGATATAGTGCAGCAGAATATATTGGTGGTTGTAGTCAATTGTAATTACCTGTAGGTGACAAGAAGAGAAGAAACGTCAATTCACAATCGATATCAGCTGAAGATAAATTAACGCTGATTGAACGCTGCTGTTATGTGTCAATTTTATCACGCTTTGATAAAAATGCACGCTTAGATCAATAAATGCACAGCCAAACGGCTTTGCACAGCCTACACCATTGGACTTAAGTAGAAGACTATTACAAGTGAAACCAATAATTGAAATCTGTAACCACACCCCACCCCCTCAAATGCCAGGCAATAAATTACCTTAAAAACAACAACCAGGCATTCCACAAAGATTAAACTGGGTCTATATCATTCAAAACTTTAAAAAAGTACTTAAAAATCACATACTATGCAATAATGTTTCAATTTGCATTACCCAGCAGAATTAGCTTTGCATATATAGATATAGTGCAGCAGAATATATTGGTGGTTGTAGTCAATTGTAATTACCTGTAGGTGACAAGAAGAGAAGAAACGTCAATTCACAATCGATATCAGCTGAAGATAAATTAACGCTGATTGAACGCTGCTGTTATGTGTCAATTTTATCACGCTTTGATAAAAATGCACGCTTGGATCAATAAATGCACAGCCAAACGGCTTTGCACAGCCTACACCATTGGACTTAAGTAGAAGACTATTACAAGTGAAACCAATAATTGAAATCTGTAACCACACCCCACCCCCTCAAATGCCAGGCAATAAATTACCTTAAAAACAACAACCAGGCATTCCACAAAGATTAAACTGGGTCTATATCATTCAAAACTTTAAAAAAGTACTTAAAAATCACATACTATGCAATATTGTTTCAATTTGCATTACCCAGCAGAATTAGCTTTGCATATATAGATATAGTGCAGCAGAATATATTGGTGGTTGTAGTCAATTGTAATTACTCAGCAGAATTAGCTTTTCATATATAGATATAGTGCAGCAGAATATATTGGTGGTTGTAGTCAATTGTAATTACCCAGCAGAATTAGCTTTGCAAATATAGATATAGTGCAGCAGAATATATTGGTGGTTGTAGTCAATTGTAATTACCCAGCAGAATTAGCTTTGCATATATATAGTGCAGCACTCAACATCACCAGTGCTCACAATATATATATAATGCTATATACTATGCCATAGTGGTGCTTACTATATAACACCTCCTACTGCGTTCCCCCTGGCAATGAGCATGACACCCAGAGAGTGAAACCCCTGGCAATGAGCATGACACCCAGCACGTGAAACTCTTGGCATTGAGCAGTTTTTGTAAAAGTAATTAGAAGCGTTACTGTAGAGCATAGTGTATCACAGATATTGTGGTGAGTGACATAATATGTTCCAAAGGGCATTAATGTGTGGGGCTTAACATGGTGGAAATTACTGTACTTTTTTTCCTGTGGTGGCCGAGGTCTGTTGGTGCAGGGTCAAGAACTGGGGTGTAAGGTAGTCTTTGCCTGCAAGGCTACGCTCATTTTATGGAGACCATACCCATACATTTAAGTGTGGCATATACCTGCGCTTGCTCGCGGGGTGAGAACATCTCCCTAATTGAATTCAGCGATATGAATAGAGGTTGTGCAGCAGCCACAGAAAGGGTTAATCTCTGCAGCTTGTCACTAAATTACATTGTTGCAATTTTAGCTGGGAGCTGCAATAATTACTCTAATACATAACACAGCCAACACTTCTATATTCACACAATATACTGCATGGTGAATATAGCAGTGGGTTGCAGAGAAAAAAAATATGCTGGCAAAAAAATCCAATTGAGTGATTAAACAGCTCTTCATTTTCTGGCTTTATTTTTATGCTAACAAATTTGTTCTCTGAAAAGTGTCCACAAAGCCAAGTATCTGATTAACACCTTTGTAGGGATGGTTTTTCACCTATTACTAAATTAAACTTGCTTCATTGGAAAGGCAGCAAGATGCATCGTCATTTCAATATCTACTGAAATAATACAGGTTGACACCAGGAAACATTAACGCCACTGCATCCTTGCTGCTTTCTCATGTGGAAGTCTGTTTAATGTGAAAACAAGGTGATATCTAATTAGCACACAGGTAAGGAATTAAGAAAATCTTTATTTAAGGGTGAAGATGTTTCTCACAAAATCGTTACCCCAATGCATCATTGAAATTCAAGCTGGAAAGATGATTTTAATATATCACTTGTACATTTTGTATTGCTCTTCTGGTGACAATGTAGTTTGTTTTTGTCAATTACCATTTTAATAATAGGGTAAAGAAAATTAAGTTGATTTTTGAAAGAAAACAATACTGTCAATATACTATTAAACAAATTAAAATGGTAAAAGTTATTGTACTTTAAGTAAAAATAAAAGAGCTAAAATATCAATCCCAATTTTGGATTACTTTAATTAAAAAAAAATGCATATAGCAGAGGATAGTTTCAATCTGCCTACCTCTGGGTTATGGGCCCAGCATGCTTCCATTGCAGTACTCTGCTGCACATGTAAGTGCAAGAGATCCTGAAGCACTTACTCATCATGGGAAAGTACCAATGTGTTTCTTCGTTGGTTGATGGAAGAAACATCTTACAAAAACTCTCCAGATTATTGACTTTTTAAAGTTTTTCTAGGAAACGTTCTAGATGAATGCTTATTAGCCTTTGTCAGTATGTACTTTTGGCAAAGTGTCTCTGTGGCGCAATCGGTTAGTGTGTTCGGCTATTAACCAAAAGGTTGGTGGTTCAATCCCACCCAGGGATGTAATTGACCTTGTGATCAGATTTTGGTGATATTTAAGTAGACAAGTCAAAATTTCAAACCCCCTGTTATGGTGTGGGTACCTGGCCTTCCCTGATGTAATCAGAGTTAGATTTGATTCAGTGACTTTATAAAAACAGCTAGGAAGCACAATTTAGCAGTAGGTTGCAGAGAAAAAAAATATGCTGGCAGAAAAATCCAATTGAGTGATTAAACAGCTCTTCATTTTCTGGCTTTATTTTTATGCTAACAAATTTGTTCTCTGAAAAGTGTCCACAAAGCCAAGTCTCTGATTAACACCTTTGTAAGGATGGTTTTTCACCTATTACTAAATTAAACTTGCTTCATTGGAAAGGCAGCAAGATGCATCCTCATTTCAATGGTAAGTCAACCTTCTTGCCCTATGTTCCCTCTCAACGGATGAAGACGCATCATTATCTACCGCAGTCATTTTGGCCCAATAGATATGCAAGAAGTTAAGATTCCCCTTTCTTTGCAGGTAGAGGAAGGAAAAGGAAGAGGTCTGTAGCCTCTTCAAGATCACAGGACCAGAGATTGTCCTCTGCTTCTGCCAAATCCACTGCATGACACTGGGGCTTTCTTGCAGGAGCCCACACCAGTGGGGGCACGTCTAAAACTCTTCAGTCAGTTCTGGATTCATTCGGACCTGGACTCGTGGGTTTTACAAATAGTGTCCCAAGGGTACAAACTGGGGTTTCACTTTCAAGACGTTCCCCCTCACCGATTGTTCAAATTGGCCTTAGTCAGCAGGGAGAATGTTTTTATTCAAGCCTCTTCGTGGTCCCGAAGCCGGACGGCTCAGTCAGACCAATCTTAAATCTGAAATCCCTCAATTTCTTCCTAAAGAAATTCAATTTCAAGATGGAATTTCTCAGGGCAGTGATCTACAGTCCGGAGGACGGAGATTTCATGGTTTTGGTAGACATAAAGGATGCCTACTTACATGTTCCCATTTAGCCACTGCCTCAAGCTACCTAAGGTTTGCAATTCAGGATTGTCATTACCAATTTCAGACATTGCCGTTTGGTCTGTCCACGGCTCCGAGGATTTTCACCAGGGTGATGGCGGAAATTATGGTTCTCCTTCGCAAGCAAGGAGTCACAATTATCCCGTACTTGGATGATCTCCTGATAAAGGCGAGATCCAGGGACCAGTTGGTGCAAAACATCTACTCTCCCTGACAGTTCTTCAACAACATGGTTGGCTCCTAAACTTGCCAAAATCGCAGTTGGTCCCAATGACGCGGTTGTTGTTTTTGGGAGTCATACTGTTAGGCGCCGGGGTCCGCTTGATGGTCTGCGCGGCCCGGCGCCTAGCAACTAGAGACGCCGTGCACGTACAGCCGCCGGCTCCCTAGCAACGCTAGATGCCGGGCGCGCTGAGCCGCACGGACCCTAGCAACGGGGACGCCACTGGCGGACCGCGTTCCCTGTTGCTAGGCTTTAGGAAATTAAGATATTCACCTGCTCTCTGGCCGTGCAGCAAGGCAGCTGCACGGCATTTATTCTAATCAGCCTTTAGCAGCTGATTGGAGGACTCCTTGTTAAATACACTCCCAGGGCTTCTCACAGATGCCGGTAATAGCTTCCTGCATGCTGCCTTTGTTTGCTGAGAGTCTGTTTCCAGTCCTGCTGTATCCGGTCATTCCAGTCCGCAGAAGTCCGGTATTCGGGAGTTGTCATCTCATCCCAAGAGGTCGTTTGGTTCCCTGGAGTCCTGACTGATCACCGTTTTATATCCAGTGGTGTTCGTGAGTTGCGGCTCTGCCGTGTGTTGCGGCTCAGCCGCTTTACCTTTTATATTTTGTGTTTGGAGCATTTGCGGAGGGTTCCGCTTCCACAAGTCCTCTCTGGTACTTGGCGGTGCCGGGTAGGAGAATTGGACAAGTGGATATTTTGGTTGTCCTTTTTCCTGGCGGTTTCTCCGCACATATTATAGTTTTGAGTTTGCTTAGCCCCTGGCCTGGTTGTTTAGTTAGAGGGCCTCTTGTTATCACCCTGTCTCGGGTTTCCCTTTGTCTCTCATTAAGACCGGGGGGCATCGAAGTTGGGCAGACATAATCCGCCCTTCAAACGCGGCTGCCAAGGGCTCAAGAAACCATAGTCTCGCAGGGGATTTCTGACAACACGGGTGAGACAACAGAGTTAGGGCGCCAGGGGCTATTTTCCTGTCCTGCTCCCTTCCCCAGCATTCCGTTCCAGTGCTCCAGTCCTTGCCATAAGATCTTCTCTGACCAGAGTGCTGGAATCATAACATTATTACCGGCCATACCAAAACTTAAAATTAAACGGGGTTTAATTTTTTCTCATTCAGTTTTGTGAGAGTTTATCGGCCTCATGAATCCAACAGGTTTAGGGCCAAATCCTGGTCAGCTCTTAGTCAGCCAGATTCAAGAACTTACTCAGATGGTTCAGGATCTTTCTCTTCGGGTGAAGTCGCAGGAAGATCTTTTGCGAGCTTCCCCAAGGGTAGTCCCTGAACCAAAGATGCATTTGCCTGACCGTTTTTCTGGTGATAGAAAAGAGTTTTTTAATTTTAAAGAATCCTGTAAACTTTATTTTCGTTTAAGACCGACTTCCTCGGGTACTGAATCTCAGCGGGTCGGGTTTATTATTTCTTTGCTCCAGGGGGATCCTCAGACCTGGGCATTTGGTTTAAGAGCAGAGGATCCGGCATTGTTGTCAGTTGACGCTTTTTTTGAGTCTTTAGGGCTCTTGTATGATGACCCTGATAGAGAGGCGTCCGCTGAAAGTCAGTTGCGCGCTCTCAGACAGGGTAGAAATCCTGCAGAGGTTTATTGTACGGAGTTTCGCCGTTGGTCGAACGACTGTGGCTGGAATGACCCAGCCCTGCGCAGTCAGTTTCGCCTCGGCTTATCAGAGTCTATAAAAGACAGTCTCCTTCAGTACCCCGCTCCTGAGACTCTCGATAAACTCATGGAGCTTTCTATTAAGATTGATCGTCGTCTCAGAGAGCGGAGGGCTGAAAAAGGAGCACCTGTAAGGTCAAGTCCGTGTGTATATTCCATTCCTGAAGACGTAGAGGAGACCATGCAGATGGGTCTCTCCCGGCTGTCTCCTGAAGAAAGAGCCAGAAGGCAAAATTCTGGTCTTTGTCTGTACTGTGGGGGTAAGGGACATTTTGCTCGTAATTGTCCGAACAAGTCGGGAAACGCTTTGACCAGGTGAATTGTGAGGGGGTTCACCTAGGTCTGCAGCTTATCTCCTCGAATAACTCCCTTTTAGTCCCAGTTAAAGTTTCCTTTGGCAGCCTCAGTTCTTCGGTGTCGGCTTTTGTTGACAGTGGAGCTGCAGGAAACTTTATGGATTTAACTTGGGCTAAGGCCTTAGGCATTCCTCAGTTACCTTTGGGTAGGTGTGTCACCATGCATGGCTTAGATGGGAGTCCGCTGTCTAATGGGATTATTTCTCTCCGTACACCCCCTGTACTACTTACAGTAGGAGCTCTACATTCCGAGAAAATCGAGTTCTTTCTTACACATTGCCCAGCAGTTCCAGTTGTTCTGGGTCACCCTTGGCTGGCCTTTCATAATCCCACCATTGATTGGCGGTCGGGGGAGATTTCACATTGGGGTACTTTTTGTGATAAGGAATGTATCACGTTTCCAGTCAGAGTAGCAGCTATCATTCCAGAACTCATTCCGGTGGAATACCAGGAGTTTGCTGATGTTTTCTCCAAAGGCAATGCGGACATTCTGCCTCCCCATCGGCCTTATGATTGTGCTATTGAGTTAATTCCTGGTGCCGCATTGCCAAAGGGAAGATTATATGCATTATCCGGGCCAGAAACTGCGGCTATGAATGATTATGTAAAGGAGAGCCTTGAGAAAGGATTTATTAGACCATCAAAATCTCCTTTAAGTGCAGGCTTCTTCTTTGTGGAGAAAAAGGATGGCTCGCTTAGACCTTGCATTGATTTTAGAGCCCTGAATAAGATCTCAGTTAAAAACACCTATCCTTTGCCGTTGATTTCTGTACTCTTTGATCAGTTACGTTCTGCTGTGATTTTTTCTAAAATTGACCTTAGAGGAGCGTACAACCTCATCCGAATTAAATCTGGAGATGAGTGGAAAACGGCCTTCAGTACTCAGTCGGGTTACTACGAATACCTGGTGATGCCGTTCGGCCTGTCCAATGCTCCGGCAGTTTTTCAAGACCTCATTAACGATGTGCTCCGTGACTTCCTAGGGAAATTCGTGGTCGTTTACTTAGACGACATCCTGATTTTTTCTAAATCAATGGAACAACATGTTACCCAGGTGCGTCTGGTTCTTCAAAAGTTATGTGAGAATCATTTATATGCCAAGCTGGAGAAGTGTGAGTTTCATGTCACGGAAGTATCTTTTTTAGGGTACATAATTTCCCCTCAGGGATTTTCCATGGAACCAAAGACACTCCAGGCCATCCTTAGTTGGGCGCAACCCACCAATTTAAAAGCAATTAAGCGTTTTTTAGGGTTTGCGAATTATTATAGGAGGTTCATTCATTCTTTTTCTGACCTGGTTGCTCCCATTGTAGCTCTGACAAAGAAAGGAGCGGATCCTACCAACTGGTCGCGTGAAGCTGAGTTGTCCTTCCGGGCCTTGAAACAAGCCTTTGTCTCGGCTCCAGTCCTCAGACATCCTAATCCGGAATTGCCCTTTGTGGTGGAGGTTGATGCCTCGGAGGTTGGAGTGGGGGCTATCCTTTCTCAAAAGGATCCGGAGTCTCTGGAGTTACATCCTTGTGCCTTTATGTCCAGGAAATTCTCCTCCGCTGAATCCAACTATGACGTTGGTAATCGGGAGTTACTGGCGGTAAAATGGGCTTTCGAGGAGTGGAGGCATTGGCTGGAGGGAGCAAAACATACTATTTCGGTATTGACTGACCATAAGAACCTGCAATACATTGAATCGGCTAAGCGGCTTAATGCCCGGCAGGCACGTTGGGCATTATTTTTTACGCGTTTCAAATTTATAATCACTTTCAGGCCTGGTTCCAAGAATACTAAGGCTGATGCCCTGTCACATAGCTTTCTTCCGGTTCACAATAACAATCCTGTTACCCCCATACTTCCATCTTCGGTCATCTGGGCGGGCCTCACACAAGATTTATTTACCCAGTTAAAACAGCTTCAACACCAAGCTCCTAGAATTACTCCTGCTGGTCGTCTTTACGTCCCTGAGTTTTTGAGAGTTACTGTTTTAACGGAATTCCATGATAACAAAGTTTCAGGGCATCCAGGAGTCTCTAAGACATTGGAGTTAGTCTCTCGCTCAGTATGGTGGCCTGGTCTTTCAAAAGACGTCAAGGAATTTGTTTATTCATGTCAGGTTTGTGCACAGCATAAGGTTCCCCGTTCCTTGCCCATCGGGCAACTTATGCCCTTAAATGTTCCTCTCAGGCCGTGGTCTCATATTTCCATGGATTTTGTGGTTGACCTTCCCCTTTCAGCCGGATTCCGAGTCATATGGGTGGTAGTGGACCGTTTTAGTAAAATGGCTCATTTTATTGCTCTTCCCCGATTGCCTTCTGCCCAAGGGTTGGCAGTTTTGTTTCTCCGCCATGTATTCAGGCTTCATGGGTTGCCTACTGATATTGTTTCTGATCGGGGTCCACAATTCATCGCACAATTCTGGAAATGTTTTTGTGCCTCATTGAAGATGAAATTGTCGTTAACATCCGGTTACCACCCACAATCCAACGGGCAAACCGAACGAGTTAACCAATCATTGAAACAATATTTGCGCTTGTATTCAGCCAAACTCCAGAATGATTGGTCCGAGTTTCTTACGTTGGCTGAATTTGCTTACAATAATTCTTGTCATTCCTCCACTAAAGAGTCTCCATTCTTTTCAGTTTTTGGTTTTCACCCCAGAGCTAATTCTTTTTTTCATCATTCCTCAGTCTCCTCGCTTACCTTAACCTCCCATCTCAGAGCCATTTGGAAAAAGGTGCACCTTGCTCTCAGAAAAGCGGCCTTTCGAGAGAAGAAATTTTCTGACAGGCTCCGACGTCCTTGCACTTTTAAGGTGGGAGATAGGGTGTGGTTGTCGACTCGCAACATCAGGCTTCGACAATCCTCAGCTAGACTGGGACCCAAATTTATTGGGCCATTTCTTATTATTAAAAGAGTCAACCCAGTTGCCTTTCGGTTACGTTTACCAAGATCTCTCAGGATTGGAAATACGTTTCATTGTTCCCTGTTGAAACAATACGTTTCTTCCAGTAGATTTCCTCGGAAGATCTCTCAGGGTAGATCTCCAGTGGATGTACAGGGACAACAGGAGTTCTTGGTAGAGAAGGTTCTCGATTCCAAATTGTCCCGGGATCGGCTGTATTTTCTGGTTCACTGGAAAGGCTATGGTCCGGAGGAAAGGTCTTGGGTCCTGGATAAGGATCTTCATGCCCCGAGGCTCAAGAGGGCATTTTTTCGGGAATTTCCTCAGAAACCTGGCTTTAGGGGTTCCTTGACCCCTCCTCAAGGGGGGGGTACTGTTAGGCGCCGGGGTCCGCTTGATGGTCTGCGCGGCCCGGCGCCTAGCAACTAGAGATGCCGTGCACGTACAGCCGCCGGCTCCCTAGCAACGCTAGACGCCGGGCGCGCTGAGCCGCACGGACCCTAGCAACGGGGACGCCACTGGCGGACCGCGTTCCCCGTTGCTAGGCTTTAGGAAATTAAGATATTCACCTGCTCTCTGGCCGTGCAGCAAGGCAGCTGCACGGCATTTATTCTAATCAGCCATTAGCAGCTGATTGGAGGACTCCTTGTTAAATACACTCCCAGGGCTTCTCACAGATGCCGGTAATAGCTTCATGCATGCTGCCTTTGTTTGCTGAGAGTCTGTTTCCAGTCCTGCTGTATCCGGTCATTCCAGTCCGCAGAAGTCCGGTATTCGGGAGTTGTCATCTCATCCCAAGAGGTCGTTTGGTTCCCTGGAGTCCTGACTGATCACCGTTTTATATCCAGTGGTGTTCGTGAGTTGCGGCTCTGCCGTGTGTTGCGGCTCAGCCGCTTTACCTTTTATATTTTGTGTTTGGAGCATTTGCGGAGGGTTCCGCTTCCACAAGTCCTCTCTGGTACTCGGCGGTGCCGGGTAGGAGAATTGGACAAGTGGATATTTTGGTTGTCCTTTTTCCTGGCGGTTTCTCCGCACATATTATAGTTTTGAGTTTGCTTATCCCCTGGCCTGGTTGTTTAGTTAGAGGGCCTCTTGTTATCACCCTGTCTCGGGTTTCCCTTTGTCTCTCATTAAGACCGGGGGGCATCGAAGTTGGGCAGACATAATCCGCCCTTCAAACGCGGCTGCCAAGGGCTCAAGAAACCATAGTCTCGCAGGGGATTTCTGACAACACGGGTGAGACAACAGAGTTAGGGCGCCAGGGGCTATTTTCCTGTCCTGCTCCCTTCCCCAGCATTCCGTTCCAGTGCTCCAGTCCTTGCCATAAGATCTTCTCTGACCAGAGTGCTGGAATCATAACACATACTGGACACAGAAGAGGTTTTCTTCCAGTGGAAAGGCTATGGAGATCCAGAGTCTGGTCAAACAAATTCTGAAACCAGCAAGAGTGTTAATCCATCAATGCATTCAGTTGCTGGGGAAGATGGTTGTGGCCTACGAGGCCATTCAGTTTGGCAGGTTCCATGCCAGAGTGTTCCAGTGTACCTGTTGGACAATTGGTCCGGATCCCACCTACACAAGCACCGGAGGATAATCCTGTCTTCCAAGACCAGAATCTCACTCCATTGGTGGCTGCACAGTTCTCACCTCCTAGAGGGGCGATGGTTCGGGATCCAGGACTGGATCCTAAGGACCACAGATGCAACCCTCCGAGGCTGGGGAGCAGTCACACAGGGGGAAAATGTCCAAGGAAGATGGTCAAGTCAGGAAAGTTGTCTCCACATAAATGTTCTGGAGTTAAGGGCCATTTAATAACTGCAGACACAGTACACACTGGGACGGGTGCCCAGCATCCTCAACAGACTAAGAGAAAAGGATTTACCGGTAGGTATTAAAATCCTAGTTTCTCTAACGTCCTAGAGGATGCTGGGGACTCCGTAAGGACCATGGGGATAGACGGGCTCCACAGAGTTCATGATCTTCACTGAGGTAGCGTACAGCACTGCAGCTGTGCGCCATTGCTCCCATACACCTCACATACTCCGGTCACTGTAAGGGTGCAGGGCGCAGGGGGGGCGCCCTGGGCAGCAATATAAACCTCTTTTTGGCAAAAATATAACATATATACAGCTGGGCACTGTATATATGTATGAGCCCCCACCAATTTTACAGTTTAAGCGGGACAGAAGCCCGCCGCCGAGGGGGCGGGGCTTCTCCCTCAGCACTCACCAGCGCCATTTTTTCTCCACAGCACCGCTGAGAGGAAGCTCCCCGGACTCTCCCCTGCTTATACCATGGTAGAGAAGAGGGTTGAAAAGAGAGGGGGGGCACATAATTCGGCGCAAATTACATACAGCAGCGCTACTGGACAAACATTAAGTTACTGTGTTATTCCTGGGTTATATAGCGCTGGGGAGTGTGCTGGCATACTCTCTGTCTCTCCAAAGGGCCTTGTGGGGAAACTGTCTTCAGAAAAAGTATTCCCTGTGTGTGTGGTGTGTCGGTACACGTGTGTCGACATGTCTGAGGAAGAAGGCTATATTAGAGAGGAGCGGGAGCAAATGAATGTGGTGTCTCCGCTGACACCTGATTGGATGGATATGTGGAATGTTTTAAATGCTAGTGTAAACTCATTGTACAAAAGATTAGACAAGGCTGAAGCTTTGGGACAGTCAGGGACTCAACCCATGCCTGATCCTATGTTGCAGGGACTGTCAGGGTCTCATAAGCACCCACTATCCCAGATTGTTGACACAGATACCGACACGGATTCTGACTCCAGTGTCGATTACGATGATGCAAAGTTACAGCCAAAATTGGCAAAATCCATTCGATATATGATTATGGCAATAAAAGATGTTTTGCACATCACAGAGGAACCCCCTGTCCCTGACAAGAGGGTACATATGTACAAGGGAAAGAAGCCTGAGGTAACCTTTGAGGGGGTCACACGAGCTGAACGAGTTATGTGAAAAAGCTTGGGAATCTCCAGATAAAAGACTGCAGATTTCCAAAAGGATTCTTATGGCGTATCCTATTCCATCAACGGATAGGTTACGATGGAAATCCTCACGTAGGATGGACAAAGCATTAACACGCACAGCTACAGTTGGAAAATCAAATTTTTTACCTTATGTTCCCTCACAGCATAAGAAAGCTCCGCATTATCAAATGCAGTCCTTTCAGTCACAAAGAAACAAGAAAGTGCGAGGTGCGTCCTTTCTTGCCAGAGGTAGGGGCAGAGGAATAAAGCTGCACAACACAGCTAGTTCCCAGGAACAGAAGTCCTCCCCGGCCTCTACAAAATCTACCTCATGACGCTGGGGCTCCACTGGCAGAGTCCGGCCCATGTGATGTCATGCAGCTGCTCTGACCACGCCTCCTGTTTCTCCGTTGCCGACCCCATTTTGAAACCGTGCCCCCGCACCGCTCCATCTCCGACTTGGAAATGGAGTGTTGTTGACCCCCCTCCCCCCCCCCCCCTTCACCGATTCACAGGCAGAGGTGATCGCATTATCTGCGGGGTGCCGCAGAAAATGCAGGCGTATGCTCTTAGCAGTTTTTGCAGTTGGATTGCGATCCAACCTGAATCAGGCCCCATTACCTATCACAATGCACTGCGGGTAGTACAAAATGGGGTTAATATAGGAGAAAAACCCCCAGAGCTGTGCTCCTTAACTGTCCCTGGTGGCTAGTGGAGCGGCTGCCCAGTAATCAGTGTCCACGCCAGTGCGCACACGGCCCGCCCCCATCAGCGGCCTCGTGATACCGGAGGGCGGTGTGTGTGTGACTGACCTTAGGAAGAAACCGGAGCCTCCGCTGCAGTGACCCAGCAACCGGGGCACGGGAGTATACTGCGCCACTGGGAGTGATGGAGCTGCAGTAAAGAGGTCTATTAGACCTAGCCTGCTGCAGCCCTTGTAGATTCTTATAAAAAAAGTTCTTCTTTTCTTGCCAAAATTAATAGCTAAGAATAGGCTGCCTGAGGCAGCCCCCTGTTAAGTGGCCTGCTACTGAAGGCACCAACTACAAACTGAGCTCCCTGTTCATGGAAGCGAGGTTATAGAGGAGGGGGCGCTGAGCATCTTGGGAACAGTCAAAAGCTTTGAGCCTGTTGGTGCCTCAGATCAAGATCCTACTCTGGTGTACATATACAATGTGAATCCTTGTGGAGTCCAGTGTACCCCACAGAAGAAATGAATGCGTCACACCCATTGGCAGCAACATTAGAATAGCTGCTGATGGGCACAATTGAGAAAGGAAGGGGGGAAAACATTTGAATCCAGCACATATATGTAATTTGAATATGTAATTTGTACCTTCCTACTTTAAAATGTAATGGATGAACCTCACCCTGTGAGAACTATCTTCATGATCAAGAGATCTTATATGCAAGATAAGTATGTGTTGGGATAGGGCTGTGGAGGGCGGCTGCTCGGGCACACCCCGGTCAAGTTAAGGAGATTCAACAGAGGAAGCACAAGGGAACTCTCATCTGGGAACAACAACTGCAGGGAGAACACATTTTCAGACGAATGTGGGAGGGCAGAAGGCTGCCTAATACTGAAGCACCCCCAAACAACAAACCAAATGCAACAACTACTGCAAGCATTCCTGGGGGAAGGCCTGCAGCAGATGGATTTGCATATAGTGATGTCATCCAAGCAGTGGGCATAGTTGGCTGCAACCCTCGTCTGCATATGAAAAGAGAAAAGGGTCACGCAGGGCATGGCGGCCTTTGTGGGGTTGCGCTTGGATGACCCCTAGATCGCTTTATACACCCCCATCAGTGTGGGCTCATGTTGGCCATGCCCCAGCCCCTGAAGCATTCAAGCTGATTTCTTGCAGCAGCTGGACCCAGAAACAGCTCCAGAGTTGCTCTACAAGACAAGTAAAAGGGTGTGAGCCCTGCAGCACCACCTGTAGTTTGCATACACACATATATAGGACAGCATCTCTTATATGCCCCAGGGTCAATAAAATAGTATCCTTATCTAGGGTATCCATCCCCTCAGATAAGGTATCCGTCCATGCCGCTACAGCACTACACACCCAGGCCGACGCAATTGCCCGTCTGAGTAAGGTACCTGAATGTGTATAAATGGACTTCAGGGAAATCTCCTGTTTGCGGTCAGCAGACTCATTGAGGGTAGCCGTATACTGGGACGGGAGGGCTACCTTCTTGGATAAGCGTGTTAATGCTTTGTCCACCCTAGGGGAGGATTCCCATCGTAACCTATCCATTGATGGGAAAGGATACGCCATAAGAATCCTTTTGGAAATCTGCAGTCTTTTATCTGGAGATTCCCAAGCTTTTTCACATAACTCGTTCAGCTCGTGTGACCCCCTCAAAGGTTACCTCAGGCTTTTTCACCTTGTACATATGTACCCTCTTGTCAGGGACAGGGGGTTCCTCTCTGATGTGCAAAACATCTTTTATTGCCATAATCATATATCGAATGGATTTTGCCAATTTTGGCTGTAACTTTGCATCATCGTAATCGACACTGGAGTCAGAATCCGTGTCTGTATCTGTGTCAACAATCTGGGATAGTGGGCGCTTATGAGACCCTGACAGTCCCTGCAACATAGGATCAGGCATGGGTTGAGACCCTGACTGTCCCAAAGCTTCAGCCTTGTCTAATCTTTTGTGCAATGAGTTTACACTAGCATTTAAAACATTCCACATATCCATCCAATCAGCTGTCGGCGGAGACACCACATTCATTTGCTCCTGCTCCTCTCTAATATAGCCTTCTTCCTCAGACATGTCGACACTAGAGATGAGCGGGTTCGGTTTCTCTGAATCCGAACCCGCACGAACTTCATGTTTTTTTTCACGGGTCCGAGCGACTCGGATCTTCCCGCCTTGCTCGGTTAACCCGAGCGCGCCCGAACGTCATCATGACGCTGTCGGATTCTCGCGAGGCTCGGATTCTATCGCGAGACTCGGATTCTATATAAGGAGCCGCGCGTCGCCGCCATTTTCACACGTGCATTGAGATTGATAGGGAGAGGACGTGGCTGGCGTCCTCTCCATTTAGATTAGGAGAGAGAGAGAGAGATTGACCTGAGGCTGATACTGTAGAAGAGAGTGCAGAGTTTAGTGACTGACCACAGTGACCACCAGCAGTGCAGTTGTTTTATTTAATATATCCGTTCTCTGCCTGAAAAAAACGGTACACACAGTGACTCAGTCACATACCATATCTGTGTGCACTGCTCAGCCCAGTGTGCTGCATGCCTGCATCATCTATGTATATATTATATATCTGACTGTGCTCAGCTCACACAGCTTATAATTGTGGGGGAGACTGGGGAGCACTGCAGTGCCAGTTATAGGTTATAGCAGGAGCCAGGAGTACAAGACAGTCACATACCATATCTGTGTGCACTGCTCAGCCCAGTGTGCTGCATCATCTATGTATATATTATATATCTGACTGTGCTCAGCTCACACAGCTTATAATTGTGGGGGAGACTGGGGAGCACTGCAGTGCCAGTTATAGGTTATAGCAGGAGCCAGGAGTACATATTATATTAAAATTAAACAGTGCACACTTTTGCTGCAGGAGTGCCACTGCCAGTGTGACTGACCAGTAACCTGACCACACTGACCACCAGTATAGTTAGTAGTATACTATATTGTGATTGCCTGAAAAAGTTAAACACTCGTCGTGTGACTTCACTTGTGTGGTGTTTTTTTTTTTATTCTATAAAAAAATCATTCTGCTGACAGACAGTGTCCAGCAGGTCCGTCATTATATAATATATATACCTGTCCGGCTGCAGTAGTGATATATATATATTTTTTATATCATTATTTATCATCCAGTCGCAGCAGACACAGTACGGTAGTTCACAGCTGTAGCTACCTCTGTGTCGGCACTCGGCAGTCCATCCATAATTGTATACCACCTACCCGTGGTTTTTTTTCTTTCTTCTTTATACATACATACTACTACATCTCTTTATCAACCAGTCTATATTAGCAGCAGACACAGTACAGTACGGTAGTTCACGGCTGTGGCTACCTCTGTGTCGGCACTCGGCAGTCCGTCCATAATTGTATACCACCTAACCGTGGTTTTTTTTTCTTTCTTCTTTATACATACATACTACGACATCTCTTTATCAACCAGTCTATATTAGCAGCAGACACAGTACAGTACGGTAGTTCACGGCTGTGGCTACCTCTGTGTCGGCACTCGGCAGTCCGTCCATAATTGTATACCACCTAACCGTGGTTTTTTTTTCTTTCTTCTTTATACATACATACTACGACATCTCTTTATCAACCAGTCTATATTAGCAGCAGACACAGTACAGTACGGTAGTTCACGGCTGTGGCTACCTCTGTGTCGGCACTCGGCAGTCCGTCCATAATTGTATACCACCTAACCGTGGTTTTTTTTTCTTTCTTCTTCATACATACATACTACGACATCTCTTTATCAACCAGTCTATATTAGCAGCAGACACAGTACAGTACGGTAGTTCACGGCTGTGGCTACCTCTGTGTCGGCACTCGGCAGTCCGTCCATAATTGTATACCACCTACCCGTGGTTTTTTTTTCTTTCTTCTTTATACATACATACTACTACATCTCTTTATCAACCAGTCTATATTAGCAGCAGACACAGTACAGTACGGTAGTTCACGGCTGTGGCTACCTCTGTGTCGGCACTCGGCAGTCCGTCCATAATTGTATACCACCTAACCGTGGTTTTTTTTTCTTTCTTCTTCATACATACATACTACGACATCTCTTTATCAACCAGTCTATATTAGCAGCAGACACAGTACGGTAGTTCACGGCTGTAGCTACCTCTGTGTCGGCACTCGGCAGTCCGTCCATAATTGTATACTAGTATCCATCCATCTCCATTGTTTACCTGAGGTGCCTTTTAGTTGTGCCTATTAAAATATGGAGAACAAAAATGTTGAGGTTCCAAAATTAGGGAAAGATCAAGATCCACTTCCACCTCGTGCTGAAGCTGCTGCCACTAGTCATGGCCGAGACGATGAAATGCCAGCAACGTCGTCTGCCAAGGCCGATGCCCAATGTCATAGTACAGAGCATGTCAAATCCAAAACACCAAATATCAGTAAAAAAAGGACTCCAAAACCTAAAATAAAATTGTCGGAGGAGAAGCGTAAACTTGCCAATATGCAATTTACCACACGGAGTGGCAAGGAACGGCTGAGGCCCTGGCCTATGTTCATGGCTAGTGGTTCAGCTTCACATGAGGATGGAGGCACTCAGCCTCTCGCTAGAAAAATGAAAAGACTCAAGCTGGCAAAAGCAGTAGCACCGCAAAGAACTGTGCGTTCTTCGAAATCCCAAATCCACAAGGAGAGTCCAATTGTGTCGGTTGCGATGCCTGACCTTCCCAACACTGGACGTGAAGAGCATGCGCCTTCCACCATTTGCACGCCCCCTGCAAGTGCTGGAAGGAGCACCCGCAGTCCAGTTCCTGATAGTCAGATTGAAGATGTCAGTGTTGAAGTACACCAGGATGAGGAGGATATGGGTGTTGCTGGCGCTGGGGAGGAAATTGACCAGGAGGATTCTGATGGTGAGGTGGTTTGTTTAAGTCAGGCACCCGGGGAGACACCTGTTGTCCGTGGGAGGAATATGGCCGTTGACATGCCTGGTGAAAATACCAAAAAAATCAGCTCTTCGGTGTGGAACTATTTCAACAGAAATGCGGACAACAGGTGTCAAGCCGTGTGTTCCCTTTGTCAAGCTGTAATAAGTAGGGGTAAGGACGTTAACCACCTCGGAACATCCTCCCTTATACGTCACCTGCAGCGCATTCATAATAAGTCAGTGACAAGTTCAAAAACTTTGGGTGACAGCGGAAGCAGTCCACTGACCAGTAAATCCCTTCCTCTTGTAACCAAGCTCACGCAAACCACCCCACCAACTCCCTCAGTGTCAATTTCCTCCTTCCCCAGGAATGCCAATAGTCCTGCAGGCAATGTCACTGGCAATTCTGACGAGTCCTCTCCTGCCTGGGATTCCTCCGATGCATCCTTGCGTGTAACGCCTACTGCTGCTGGCGCTGCTGTTGTTGCTGCTGGGAGTCGATGGTCATCCCAGAGGGGAAGTCGTAAGCCCACTTGTACTACTTCCAGTAAGCAATTGACTGTTCAACAGTCCTTTGCGAGGAAGATGAAATATCACAGCAGTCATCCTGCTGCAAAGCGGATAACTGAGGCCTTGACAACTATGTTGGTGTTAGACGTGCGTCCGGTATCCGCCGTTAGTTCACAGGGAACTAGACAATTTATTGAGTCAGTGTGCCCCCGTTACCAAATACCATCTAGGTTCCACTTCTCTAGGCAGGCGATACCGAGAATGTACACGGACGTCAGAAAAAGACTCACCAGTGTCCTAAAAAATGCAGTTGTACCCAATGTCCACTTAACCACGGACATGTGGACAAGTGGAGCAGGGCAGGGTCAGGACTATATGACTGTGACAGCCCACTGGGTAGATGTATGGACTCCCGCCGCAAGAACAGCAGCGGCGGCACCAGTAGCAGCATCTCGCAAACGCCAACTCTTTCCTAGGCAGGCTACGCTTTGTATCACCGGTTTCCAGAATACGCACACAGCTGAAAACCTCTTACGGCAACTGAGGAAGATCATCGCGGAATGGCTTACCCCAATTGGACTCTCCTGTGGATTTGTGGCATCGGACAACGCCAGCAATATTGTGTGTGCATTAAATATGGGCAAATTCCAGCACGTCCCATGTTTTGCACATACCTTGAATTTGGTGGTGCAGAATTATTTAAAAAACGACAGGGGCGTGCAAGAGATGCTGTCGGTGGCCAGAAAAATTGCGGGACACTTTCGGCGTACAGGCACCACGTACAGAAGACTGGAGCACCACCAAAAACTACTGAACCTGCCCTGCCATCATCTGAAGCAAGAAGTGGTAACGAGGTGGAATTCAACCCTCTATATGCTTCAGAGGTTGGAGGAGCAGCAAAAGGCCATTCAAGCCTATACAATTGAGCACGATATAGGAGGTGGAATGCACCTGTCTCAAGCGCAGTGGAGAATGATTTCAACGTTGTGCAAGGTTCTGATGCCCTTTGAACTTGCCACACGTGAAGTCAGTTCAGACACTGCCAGCCTGAGTCAGGTCATTCCCCTCATCAGGCTTTTGCAGAAGAAGCTGGAGACATTGAAGGAGGAGCTAACACGGAGCGATTCCGCTAGGCATGTGGGACTTGTGGATGGAGCCCTTAATTCGCTTAACAAGGATTCACGGGTGGTCAATCTGTTGAAATCAGAGCACTACATTTTGGCCACCGTGCTCGATCCTAGATTTAAAGCCTACCTTGGATCTCTCTTTCCGGCAGACACAAGTCTGCTGGGGTTGAAAGACCTGCTGGTGAGAAAATTGTCAAGTCAAGCGGAACGCGACCTGTCAACATCTCCTCCTTCACATTCTCCCGCAACTGGGGGTGCGAGGAAAAGGCTCAGAATTCCGAGCCCACCCGCTGGCGGTGATGCAGGGCAGTCTGGAGCGACTGCTGATGCTGACATCTGGTCCGGACTGAAGGACCTGACAACGATTACGGACATGTCGTCTACTGTCACTGCATATGATTCTCTCACCATTGAAAGAATGGTGGAGGATTATATGAGTGACCGCATCCAAGTAGGCACGTCACACAGTCCATACTTATACTCGCAGGAAAAAGAGGCAATTTGGAGGCCATTGCACAAACTGGCTTTATTCTACCTAAGTTGCCCTCCCACAAGTGTGTACTCCGAAAGAGTGTTTAGTGCCGCCGCTCACCTTGTCAGCAATCGGCGTACGAGGTTACATCCAGAAAATGTGGAGAAGATGATGTTCATTAAAATGAATTATAATCAATTCCTCCGCGGAGACATTGACCAGCAGCAATTGCCTCCACAAAGTACACAGGGAGCTGAGATGGTGGATTCCAGTGGGGACGAATTGATAATCTGTGAGGAGGGGGATGTACACGGTGATATATCGGAGGGTGATGATGAGGTGGACATCTTGCCTCTGTAGAGCCAGTTTGTGCAAGGAGAGATTAATTGCTTCTTTTTTGGGGGGGGTCCAAACCAACCCGTCATATCAGTCACAGTCGTGTGGCAGACCCTGTCACTGAAATGATGGGTTGGTTAAAGTGTGCATGTCCTGTTTTGTTTATACAATATAAGGGTGGGTGGGAGGGCCCAAGGACAATTCCATCTTGCACCTCTTTTTTCTTTTATTTTTCTTTGCGTCATGTGCTGTTTGGGGAGGGTTTTTTGGAAGGGACATCCTGCGTGACACTGCAGTGCCACTCCGAAATGGGCCCGGTGTTTGTGTCGGCCACTAGGGTCGCTAATCTTACTCACACAGTCAGCTACCTCATTGCGCCTCTTTTTTTCTTTGCGTCATGTGCTGATTGGGGAGGGTTTTTTGGAAGGGACATCCTGCGTGACACTGCAGTGCCACTCCGAAATGGGCCCGGTGTTTGTGTCGGCCACTAGGGTCGCTAATCTTACTCACACAGTCAGCTACCTCATTGCGCCTCTTTTTTTCTTTGCGTCATGTGCTGATTGGGGAGGGTTTTTTGGAAGGGACATCCTGCGTGACACTGCAGTGCCACTCCTAAATGGGCCCGGTGTTTGTGTCGGCCACTAGGGTCGCTAATCTTACTCACACAGTCAGCTACCTCATTGCGCCTCTTTTTTTCTTTGCGTCATGTGCTGATTGGGGAGGGTTTTTTGGAAGGGACATCCTGCGTGACACTGCAGTGCCACTCCTAAATGGGCCCGGTGTTTGTGTCGGCCACTAGGGTCGCTAATCTTACTCACACAGTCAGCTACCTCATTGCGCCTCTTTTTTTCTTTGCGTCATGTGCTGATTGGGGAGGGTTTTTTGGAAGGGACATCCTGCGTGACACTGCAGTGCCACTCCTAAATGGGCCCGGTGTTTGTGTCGGCCACTAGGGTCGCTTATCTTACTCACACAGTCAGCTACCTCATTGCGCCTCTTTTTTTCTTTGCGTCATGTGCTGATTGGGGAGGGTTTTTTGGAAGGGACATCCTGCGTGACACTGCAGTGCCACTCCTAGATGGGCCAGGTGTTTGTGTCGGCCACTAGTGTCGCTTAGCTTAGTCATCCAGCGACCTTGGTGCAAATTTTAGGACTAAAAATAATATTGTGAGGTGTGAGGTATTCAGAATAGACTGAAAATGAGTGGAAATTATGGTTTTTGAGGTTAATAATAATATGGGATCAAAATGACCCCCAAATTCTATGATTTAAGCTGTTTTTTAGTGTTTTTTGAAAAAAACACCCGAATCCAAAACACACCCGAATCCGACAAAAAAAATTCGGTGAGGTTTTGCCAAAACGCGGTCGAACCCAAAACACGGCCGCGGAACCGAACCCAAAACCAAAACACAAAACCCGAAAAATTTCAGGCGCTCATCTCTAGTCGACACACGTGTACCGACACACCACACACACAGGGAATGCTTTTTCTGAAGACAGTTTCCCCACAAGGCCCTTTGGAGAGACAGAGAGAGAGTATGCCAGCACACACCCCAGCGCTATATAACCCAGGAATACACAGTAACTTAATGTTTGCCCAGTAGTACTGCTGTATGTAATTTGCGCCAAATTATGTGCCCCCCCCCCCCTCTTTTCAACTCTCTTGTCTACCGTGGTATAAGCAGGGGAGAGTCCGGGGAGCTTCCTCTCAGCGGTGCTGTGAAGAAAAAATGGCGCTGGTGAGTGCTGAGGGAGAAGCCCCGCACCCTCGGCGGCAGGCTTCTGTCCCGCTTAAACTGTAAAATTGGCGGGGGCTCATACATATATACAGTGCCCCGCTGTATATGTGTTATATTTTTGCCAAAAAGAGGTTTATATTGCTGCCCAGGGTGCCCCCCCCCCCTGCGCCCTGCACCCTTACAGTGACCGGAGTGTGTGAGGTGTATGGGAGCAATGGCGCACAGCTGCAGTGCTGTGCGTTACTTCAGTGAAGATCATGAAGTCTTCTGCCGCCTCTGAAG
Organism: Pseudophryne corroboree; assembly: GCF_028390025.1. Taxonomy (NCBI): domain Eukaryota; kingdom Metazoa; phylum Chordata; class Amphibia; order Anura; family Myobatrachidae; genus Pseudophryne; species Pseudophryne corroboree. The sequence goes on from NW_026969290.1 coordinate 284,471, forward strand.
TCTTCTTTTCTTCTCATACTCACCCGGCTTCTATCTTCCGGCTCTGCAAGGGGGACGGAGGCGCGGCTCTGGGACGGACGGCGAGGGTGAGATCCTGCGTACCAATCCCTCTGGAGCTAATGGTGTCCAGTAGCCTAAGAAGCTGGACCTTGCAACTCAGAGAGTAGGGCTGCTTCTCTCCCCTCAGTCCCTCGATGAGGGAGTCTGTTGCCAGCAGTGCTCCCTGAAAATTAAAAACCTAACAAAATACTTTCTGTCAGAAAGCTCAGGAGAGCTCCTGAAAAGCACCCAGTCTCCACTGGGCACAGTATCAAACTGAGGTCTGGAGGAGGGGCATAGAGGGAGGAGCCAGTGCACACCCAGAACTAAAGTCTTTCTTAAAGTACCCATGTCTCCTGCGGAGCCTATCTATCCCCATGGTCCTTACGGAGTCCCCAGCATCCTCTAGGACGTTAGAGAAAATAGGATTTTAATACCTACCGGTAAATCCTTTTCTCTTAGTCCGTAGAGGATGCTGGGCACCCGTCCCAGTGCGTACTGTGTCTGCAGTTATTAAATGGCCCTTAACTCCAGAACATTTATGTGGAGAAAACTTTCCTGACTTGACCATCTTCCTTGGATGTTTTCCCCCTGTGTGACTGCTCCCCAGCCTCGGAGGGTTGCATCCATGGTCCCTAGGATCCAGTCCTGGATCCCGAACCATCGCCCCTCTAGGAGGTGAGAACTGTGCAGCCACCAATGGAGTAAGATTCTGGTCTTGGAAGACAGGATTATCCTCCGGTGCATGTGTAGGTGGGATCCGGACCACTTGTCCAACAGGTCCCACTGGAACACTCTGGCATGGAACCTGCCAAACTGAATGGCCTCGTAGGCCGCAACCATCTTCCCCAGCAACAGAATGCATTGATGGATTAACACTCTTGCTGGTTTCAGAATTTGTTTGACCAGACTCTGGAACTCCATAGCCTTTCCACTGGAAGAAAGCCTCTTCTGTGTCCAGTATGACTCCCAGAAACAACAACCGCGTCATTGGGACCAACTGCGATTTTGGCAAGTTTAGGAGCCAACCATGTTGTTGAAGAACTGTCAGGGAGAGTAGATGTTTTGCACCAACTGGTCCCTGGATCTCGCCTTTATCAGGAGATCATCCAAGTACGGCATAATTGTGACTCCTTGCTTGCGAAGGAGAACCATCATTTCCACCATCACCCTGGTGAAAATCCTCGGAGCCGTGGACAGACCAAACGGCAACGTCTGAAATTGGTAATGACAATCCTGAATTGCAAACCTCAGGTAGCTTGATGCAGTGGCTAAACGGGAACATGTAATTAGGCATCCTTATGTCTACCAAAACCATGAAATCTCCTTCCTCCGGACTGGAGATCCCTACCCTGAGAGATTCCATCTTGAAATTGAATTTCTTTAGGTAGAAATTGAGGGATTTCAGATTTAAGATTGGTCTGACTGAGCCGTCCGGCTTCGGGAGCACGAAGAGGCTTGAATAAAAACCTTCTCCCTGCTGACTAAGGCCGATTTGAACAATCGGTGAGGGGGAACGTCTTGAAACCCCAGTTTGTACCCTTGTGACACTATTTGTAAAACCCACGAGTCCAGGTCCAAATTAATCCAGAACTGACTGAAGTGTTTTAGACGTGCCCCCACTGGTGTGGGCTCCTGCAAGAGAGCCCCAGCGTCATGCAGTGGATTTGGCAGAAGCAGAGGACGATCTCTGCTCCTGCGATCTTGAAGAGGCTACAGACCTCTTCCCTCTTCTCCTTCCTCTACCTGCAAAGAAAGGGGAATCTTAACTTCTTGCATATCTATTGGGACAAAATGACTGCGTTAGACAATGATGCGTCTTCATCCGTTGAGAGGGAACATAGGGCAAGAAGGTTGACTTACCTGCGGGAGCTGCCGAGATCAAATTAACTAGGCCGTTGCCAAACAAGGCTTCACCTTCATAGGGAAGAGACTCCCTTTCTTCTTGGAGTCAGCATCAGCATTCCCTTGGTGAATCCACAATGCCCTCCTATCCGAGACTGCCATGAAATTGGCCCGTGAACTCAAGAGTCCTATATCCCTTGCAGTCGTAAGTATGCTGCAGTGTCCTTGATATGATCCAACGTAAGGAGTATCCCATCTCTCCAAGATATCTATATCGGAAGACAAGGTATTCGACCAATTCTTGAATACTACTACTCACCCATGCGCATGTAATGGCAGGTCTAAGTAATGTACCCGTGGTTACATAACTAGAAATAATGTAGCTTCCTGCATACGATCCGCTGGATTTGTGACAGGGCCCCGTGCAGAACAGGGGGTGACTCCCACTTTATTCTGTCCGCAGCAGGAAATGAATAAACAATCGGAAACCTTTTGGGGATTTGAAACCATCTTGTCGAGCTGGCCCAGACTTTCTCAAACAGAGATGGAGGAACGTTACATCAGCTTTCATTATATATCTATATATACATACATATAGACCCCTTTGTCAGGAACAGCAGGGTCCTCAGTGATGTTAATATGTCCTTAATATCCACAATCATGTACTGAATGCTCCTTGCCAATATTGGATCTAATCAGGAAATATTATGGTCGACATAGGAATCAGTATCCGAGTCAGTATCAGTGTGTAGTAACATTTTTGCGGGCCTGAGGGAAAAGAAGCATAGCCATGAACATCACATCTATTCTCTACGTCTGTGTCTGGGACACAGATAAATCCAACCTCACTCTGATATTATTGAAACTTTCACCAAGTCAGTTATTGGTGGTGCCAACAGGGCCACCATCATATGTCTGCATTCCTAATATAGTTTCCTCTTGGGAAAAACATTCAGCCACCGACATGTTGACACACATGTACCAAGTACCCACAGACACATCGGCTTATGGGGGATAGACCTACAGTAAATCTGTCAGAGGGACAGAGAGGATTTTTTAGCTCACAACCCAGCGCCAAAAGTACACAGTCTGGGAAATAATAAACTCTATAGTGATAGACTTGTAACGCTCTATAGATGTGCTGGTGAGGTGAGGAAGAAGCCCCGCCGCTGTAATGGCACGCTTCTGTCCCGCTCAGAAACAAATAATTAATTACGCTGGCGGGGTAAGGACAGTGCCCAGGCACTAATGTCCACTTTTGCCAGCCTTTTGTGAGGAATTTATGCTGCCCAGGGTGCCCCCCCCCCCACCCACCCACATGCCCTGCACCCTGCAGTGCCTGTGTTTGTGTGGAAGCATGGCGCACAGCATTCCGCTCGCTGCGTGGTACCTCAGAATGCCGTCACTGGAGAAGAAGTCTTCTGTTCTTCTGCTACTCGCCTGTCTTCTGACTTCTGGCTCTGTAAGGGGGTGATGGCAGGCTACGGGAGTGGGCATCTAGGCGTACCCAGCGATCAGCACCCTCAGGAGCTAATGGTGTCCTGTCAGCCAGAAGCAGAGCCATTGAACTCACTAGAAGTTGGTCATACTTCTCTCCCCTAAGTTCCACGAAGCAGGGAGACTGTTGCCAGCAGCCTCCCTGAAAATAAGAAAAACTAACATAAGTATTTTCAGAGAAACTCAGTAGAGCTCCCCTGTAGTGCATCCAGTCTCACTGGGCACAATTCTAAAACTGGAGTCTGGAGGAGGGGCATAGAGGGAGGAGACAGTTCACACCCTTTGAAAGTCTTAAAGTGCCCATGTCTCCTGCGGATCCCGTCTATACCCCATGGTTCTTAATGTGATCCCAGCATCCTCTAGGACGTATGAGAAAACAAATAACGCACACACGAGGAGGAGAGAACAAAGGAAGCTATAAGGAGGGGAGGGGAGGGGAGGGGAGGGGGGGGAGGTAAGGTAGTAAAGGGATATTGGATAAACTACAACCTTATACATATTCATTAATGTACCAGTAGTTAGAAGTAGAAGAGCTCTAACAGAAACCACAAAGCTTATCTAAAGCCACACCACACTGGATATGCCCAATCTCATTTGATCTTTGAAGCAAAGCAGTATTGGACTTTGTTACTACCAAGCAGTCTCCCATCCATGTATTATCAGATTCTTTAGGTGTTTTTAAACTACCAACACCCTTTTCTTAGTACTGTACATTTAATTTTTACACATATTCTTTTATGTACCAGAAGTTAGAAGTAGAAGAGCTCTAACAGAAACCACGAGCTCATCTACAGCCACAGCACACTGGATTTGCCCAATCTCTCCTGATCATGGAAGCTGAGCAGTGTTGGTCCTGGTTTTAGTACTTGGATGGGAGACCACCAGGAAATACCAGGAGCTGTGTGTATTTTTACAATACCAACACCGTTCTCTTGATGCATTCCATTTTGAAACATTGGGGCAGATCTATTAAGCCTGGTGAACTGATAAAGTGCAAGGTGATAAAGTACCAGCCAGTCAGCTCCTAACTGTCATTTTTCAAACCCAGCCTGTGACATGGCAATTAGGAGCTGATTGGCTGGTACTTTATCACCATGCAAATTATCATTTCACCAGGTTTAATAAATCGTCCGCTTATTCATTTATGTACGAGTAGTTAGAAGTAGAAGAACTCTAACAGAAACCACTAAGCTCATCTACAGCCACACCACACTGTATATGCCCAATATCACCTGATCTTAGGCCTGGTTTGTTCTTGGATGTGAGACCACCTGGGAATACCAGGTGCTGTAGGTAGTTTTATACTACCAACACCGTTCTCTTGATGCATTCTATTTTGAAACTTATTCATTGATGTAGAAGTTAGAAACAGCAAAAATCATCTACAGCCGCATCACACTGGATATGTCCAATCCAGTGGCGTAACTAGAAATTTTTCTCCCCCAAGCCAAAAAATTCTTCGGCGCCCCCCCCCCCCCCCCCCCCTTCATGCTCCATAATTGGGAGCAAGAAAGGGATAAATATGCGCGCGCCTTAGGCGCGCGCGTCAAAAAAGGGGTGTGGTTTTGTTGGAGTGGGCGTGGTTTCGCATAAAGGGGCGTGGCATTGCAGGAAAAGACTACCTTATACCCCAGTTTTGCAACCTGCACGCCCATACGTTGGCCACCACAGGAAAGAAAAATAATCCTGATTCATGCCCCTTACATTATTTGTCATTTTTCCTCCTTATAGTAATGCCCAGTATACATTATGCCACATACTGCAATGGCCCTTAGACATTATGCCGCACACAATAATGCACGACACAATATGCACACACTGTAATGCCCCCGACACATTATGCGGTTTTAAAAATACGGGGGATCCCCTGTCCGTTTTTCCCCCGGATTTTTAGAACCAGGACCGGCTCGAAGAGCCCGAGGCTGGTTATGCTTTGGAGGGGGGACCCCACGCAATTTTTCTTTTCCGGGTTTTTCACATTCCATTTAAAAAAAATAAAAATTAATAATCTTTTAAAAAATATATAAATAATACTTGTGCCTCCAAAAAAGACAAACCAAGTACCTAATCCCTTCTAATATAAACAGATATGCTATTACCCAAAAAAAATATTATTTTTTATTAGATTCCGCCTGCAAAGTGTGGCGGATTGAAAATGACGAATTTACTGTTTAAAAGCACTGTTGTCGAATTTACAAACTTCAATTGAATATACTTTTGTTGAATTGCCGCATTTGTACCATTGCAGAAAAGTTGAATTTGTCAAATGTCGAATTTTAAAAAGTCGAATTTTGAAAGGATGCAAGAATAGGCCCCGCCCCCTTCTTCACATCAGCCGTCCCCTTCTACCCCTGTACCTTGCTCTCTCCTGTCTGTGCTCTCTCCCGTCTGTAGGACTAGGCCCCGCCCCCTTCTTACCCTCCAGTGACTGCTCTCTCCTGACAAGTGGACCAGGCCTGCCCCCTACACGCTGCTGGTGTCTTCATTGTTACTTGGTCTGGAGCTCCGTTGGGGAGAGAACTCACGTGAGCTCATTAAGAATGAGGAACTGGGATGTTTTAATTTTATTGTGAGTAGTGTAGTGTGGTGATGTAGTATGTTGTATGGGGGGTATAGTGTAACTATGAAGTGCAGCATATGGGAGGGCTATAGCATAGTGATGTAGTGTGGCATATGGGGGGTGGTAGCGCATAGGCGTGCGTACAGGGGGTGCCTGGTGCGCACAGGCACTCCCTAATGTCCAGCACCGCTGCACGCCACGCTTGCTGTGGCACAGTGATCGCTGAGTGTGTGATCGGTGGAGCCTAGCCTGTAGCTCATTTCCGTACCTCCCACCACCGCTGCGCCCGCCCCCCCTCTGCCTGCTGCTAATACTATGCTGAGTGCATTCGTCGGCGGCCTCACTGGGGGGACTGGTGTCACCTTGCAATGTGACGTGGTGATGTCCGCCTATGCTCTCCTCCCGCCCACCCGTGCTTTCCTCCCGCTGCGGTCTCTCAGTCCTAGTGTGCCGCGGCTGCCACACCACTGGCAGTGTTCCTCTAGGGGGGACTGGGAGCCGCCGGCAGACACATTCTGCTGAGACTTACTTGTCAGTGCGGGTTCCGGATGGCAGGCGGCGGGTGGGAGGGCAGACGGGGAGCAGGTGTCACAAGGAGTGTGTGGGTAACTAATTCACAATACTTCCGCTCAACGTGGCACTGCTGGTCCTTCATCTCCCATGTCTCTTCACCAGGTGGCGGGCGGCCCGGAAATTAAGTGATGTGTTGTGCAGCAGTCAGTGTGAAGTGACTGTGAGTAACACTGATGGTGCTGATGATGCTGCTGCAGAATCGGGAAGCAATTAATTCATAAATATAATGTACTCAGTGTATTATACATACATAAACATGTACATACGTGTATTTGTGTATACATGTATATACATGAGTGTGTGTGCATATATATATATATATACATACAGCCAGTTCCCAGGAACAAAAGTCCTCCCCCGCCTCCGCTAAGTCCACAGCATGACGCTGGGGCTCCACTGGTGGAGCCAGGTGCGGTGGGGGCCCGTCTCAAGTGCTTCAGCAATCAGTGGGCTTGCTCACAGGTGGATCCCTGGATTCTACAAGTAGTGTCTCAGGGATTCAAGCTGGAATTCGAGACGTCTCCCCCTCGCCGTTTCCTAAAATCTGCCTTGCCAACATCTCCCTTGGACAGGGAGGCTGTGATAGAGGCAAATTCACAAGCTGTATTTGCAGCAGGTGATAGTCAAGGTACCCCTCCTTCAACAAGGAAGGGGTTACTATTCCACGATGTTTGTGGTACCGAAACCGGACGGTTCGGTGAGACCCATTTTAAATTTTAAATCTTTGAACACGTATATAAAACGGTTCAAGTTCAAGATGGAATCGCTCAGGGCGGTTATCTCAAGCCTGGAGGAAGGGGATTACATGGTATCACTGGACATCAAGGATGCTTACCTGCATGTCCCCATTTACTCTCCTCACCAGGAGTACCTCAGATTTGTGGTACAGGACTGTCATTCTGCGGCGGGACTGCCGCATTCTAGATCAGTAAAAGCCCATTCCACGAGGAAGGTGGGCTCTTCTTGGGCGGCTGCCCGAGGGGTCTCTGCTTTACAACTTTGCCGAGCTGCTACTTGGTCGGGGTCAAACACATTTGCAAGATTTTACAAGTTTGACACCCTGGCTGAGGAGGACCTAGAGTTCGCTCATTCGGTGCTGCAGAGTCATCCGCACTCTCCCTCCCGTTTGGGAGCTTTGATATAATCCCCATGGTCCTTACGGAGTCCCAGCATCCACTTAGGACGTCAGAGAAAATAAGATTTTACTCACCGGTAAATCTATTTCTCGTAGTCCGTAGTGGATGCTGGGCGCCCATCCCAAGTACTTGTACATAGTTATTGTTAACAAAAGGGTTATTGTTGAGAGCCATCTGTGCAGAGGCTCCGTTGTTGTCATACTGTTAACTGGGTATAATATCACGAGTTGTACGGTGTGATTGGTGTGGCTGGTATGAGTCTTACCCGGGATTCAAAATCCTTCCTTAGTGTCAGCTCTTCCGGGCACAGTATCCTAACTGAGGTCTGGAGGAGGGTCATAGGGGGAGGAGCCAGTGCACACCAGGTAGTCCTAAAGCTCTCTTTAGTTGTGCCAAGTCTCCTGCGGAGCCGCTATTCCCCATGGTCCTTACGGAGTCCCAGCATCCACTACGGACTACGAGAAATAGATTTACCGGTGAGTAAAATCTTATTATATATATATATATATATATATATATATATATATATATATGACTTGGGGTTTGTTTTATTAGATAGAGCATGTCCCTGTGAAGTGCCTTTTGGGGTTGTGGTTTTTCAGAAAGTTACAGGTTTTTTTTAATTAAGAGAAATATGCCCCATTATAGAGATCGGGCATTTCAATTTGTTGTGCCTGCGCAGTGGCCGCCAGCAGGGGGTGTACTAGAGTGCCTTCTCTTGAGAGCCGCAATATGGCCGCCTTCTCCCCGGTTATTCTGTAAATAGGAAAATAACCTCACAGGTTCACATAGGGCAGAGTTGCCACTACTAGTGCAGGGCTGTAACTTACAGTACTAAGGAAAAGCCATATACTAAAGCGGCACGGTGACCTCACCCCTCTCAGAGACACCAGGGCGCAGCACACTGGTACACACACCTGTTAGCTCAGGGCAGCTCTATAGGACCCTCCTGTAATGCTGTGCTGGCGGCGTGTAGTGATCAGGGCACTGGGAGACTGGCTGGCTGGTCTCCGTCTCTGCTGCCTATAGAACTTCCACCTCTGTTATATATCAGGGCTGCTCTCCTGTTATGATTCCAATACTCTGGTCTGGGGATATCTTATAGCAAGGACCTGAGTACTGGAACGTAATGCTTGGAAAGGGAGTGGGAACGGGAATAGCCCCTGGCGCCCTATCTCCGTTGTCTCGCCCGTGCTGTCAGAAATCTCTTGCGAGACTATGGTTGCTTGGGCCCATGGCAGCCGCGTTTGAAGGGCGGATTACGTCTGCCCAACTCCGATGCCCCCTCAGGTCTTAATGGGAGACAAAGAGAAATCCGAGACAGGGTGATAACAAGGGCCCTCTACTAAACAACAAAGCCAGGGGCTCAAAACTAACTTTAAACTAGAGTATGTGCGGAAAACCGCCAGGGAAAAGGACAACCAAAATACCCACTTGTCCACTCTTCTACCCGGCACCGGCGAGTTCCGGAGAGGAGTGTGGGAGCGTAAACCTCCGCAAATGCACCAACACAGAATACAAAATAAAGCGGCCTAGGCCGCAGCACGCGGCAGAGCCGCCACTCACGAAAATCACACGAGATCCTCTAGCGACTGTTGCGGGTAAATGAGGACTGGAAGACTCCTTGGGAAGAGATGACAACACTAAGATTCAGGAACTCTGAGGACAGGAATGACCGGACACAGCAGAACTGGAACAGACGTCAGCAAACCAAAGCAGCATGCAGGAAGCTATTACCGGCGTCTGTGTGAAGCACTGAGAAGGTATTTAGCAGGGAGTCCTTCAATCAGTAGTTCAGAGCCTGATTAGCACAATGCCGTGCAGCTGCCTTGCTGCACGACCAGAAGACAAGTGTGTGTGTGTAGTTCACTTGATTGACCCTGCAAGGGGAGCGCAGTCCGTCCGTGGCGTCCCCGTTGCTAGGGTCCAGGCGGCTCAGCGCGCCCGGCGTCCTAGCGTTGCTAGGGAGCCGGCGGCTAGCACGCTCGGCGTCCCTAGTTGCTAGGCGCCGGGCCGCGAGGACATCGCGGACCACGGCGCCTAACACCTGTGTGTTCTCTTCCTCTCCTACCTCACACTGGAACTGGCCGCCCAGAGAACGAGAGAGCAGCGGCTGACATCAGAGAGGGTGCAGCAATCTGTGTGGGCAGAGCCCCTCACAGCAAGGTGTCCTTATGCTGTGCCCCGTGTAATCACTGTGATCCATACAGACTCTCACCCTGGTATGCTCTCTATTATTTATTTTTTTACACTGCGGCATGCTCGAGGGAAGGGAGCAGGCACCACCCCACCGCCACTACTCCTCCGCCAGCATCACTGCCGAGCCGGTCAGTGTTCCGGCGGCAATGAGCAGTAGGCAGCCACCAGCAACAACAGTCAGGAAGCTGTTACTCCCGGCAGCAGTAGCGTCAAGCTGCAATTCAGCCAGCGGCACGATGATCCGGGAGACAGTGGCAGCACAGGGAAGCAGTACCCCCTCCAATCGCAGCACCAACTAGGAGACTGAGGCAGCAACCTGCCCCCAGCAGCAGCACCACCCTGATGATAGGTAAGATGCATTTTGGTGTCACAAGAAGGTGGCCGGAGTAGTGGCTGGCTGTGGTCACACCCCGGGGAAAAGTGATAGTGATTTCAGTGTTCCCTTGCGCGGGGATTGGATGTGTAGATGTATGGAGGCTATGTATGTATAGATGTGAGCGGCAGTGTGCGGATGTATGAGAGCGGCAATGTACGGCTGTATAACTGCGTCGGTGTGCGGCTGTATGAGTGCGATGGTGTGCGGCTGTATGCGTGCGGCGGTGTGCGGCTGTAAGAGTGCGGCAGTGTGCGGCTGTAAGAGCACGGCTGTAAGAGTGCGGCTGTAAGAGTGCGGGGTTGTACGGATGTATGAGAGCGGGGTTGTACGGATGTATGAGAGCGGGGTTGTACGGATGTATGAGAGCGGCAGTGTATGGATGTATGAGAGCAACAGTGTACAGTTGTGTGAGAGCGGCAGTGTGCGGATGTATGAGAGTGGCGGTGTACGGATGTATGAGAGCGGCAGTGTATGGATGGCAGCGTCATAGGGAGGGATGTCGGAATGCTGTTATAGGGTTCCTAATACAAAATGCCACGTTGGGCTTGATGGGCAGGTAGTGCGGCAAGCACACCCAAATTGGCATCTGACGTCGCCTGCAGTCCACACTGTTGTGAGGAGTCAGAGTTAATTTTGACTGTGTAGTGTACTCACAGAGGACCTACCGCCCGTCCCCTCGCATCTGAGCAGCAGGTCAGGCTCTTATTTTCTTTTTAATCAGGAGAGGCCGAGTGAACTGTGAGCAGGGGGGCAGAGCTACATGGGACCCAGAGGGGCTGCTGTGCTGTCAGAGAGGGAGAGGAAGAGAGAGATGAAGCTACTGCAGATCCCCAGCTGATTGAGAGGTGCCGGGTTGAAGGGTGATGTGATCACCCTTCTCCCTCGCTGCCGCTGGGGACCGCATCTAGGCTTCCTCCATCGAGGGCATGCGGCGCAGCAGTGGGCAGCGTGTAATGAGTTTGTCTGACTCATTATACTGCTGCCTGTTGTGGACACCTCCGTCCGTACGGACTGGTGTACATGCCCAGCACAGAGGTGACAGTGTTGGTGGAAGTGCTGCCCAGTTCTGACCCTGCAGGCCTCCCTGATCTGACTGCGGCCGCTGCTACTGCTGCGGCCCGAAACCCCTGCCGGTCCCCTCCATAGACTTCTGCCTGTCCAGCGCTGAGGTACTAGGGGTATCCCAGCTGCGGGAAGGGTATGTCTCTGGCTTTCTCTCCGGCAGGGGAAGGTGACAGCGGCGGAGGAAGTGTTGCCCACCTCAGACACTGCAGGCCTCCCCGATCCAGCTGCGGCCACAGCTGATGCTGCCAGAACCCCCTGCTGGTCTCCTTTGTTGACTGCCGCATGGCCAGTGCTGAAGTACTGGGGGTAGGCCAGCTACGGGAAGAGTGTCTCTGCCTCGGGCTCTCTCTCTCTGTCAGGGGAAGGAAGGGCTGATTCTCTGGCACAACAGGGAGGGCTAGGCTGCAGGAACACAGCACTGGAAGAAACAGGAGGCCGAACTCATGACCAAAAAGTGAGCAGTGCAGTGATCAGCCCCCTAGTCTTTCCCTCTCTCTGGGTGCAGAGCTGTATTCTACAGAGAGAGCTGGGATGGGAAGAAGGGGAACGGCACCTGACACACACATACACGCGCGGCACCTGACACACACATACACGCGCAACACCTGACACACACACATACACGTGCGGCACCTGACACACACACACGTAGCATCAGACACAATAAAATAAACATGCAGCACCTGACCCACACATACACGCGCAACACCTGACACACACACATACACGTGCGGCACCTGACACACACACACGTAGCATCAGACACAATAAAATAAACATGCAGCACCTGACCCACACATACACGCGCAACACCTGACACACACACATATACACGTGCGGCACCTGACACACACACGTACCATCAGACACAATAAAATAAACATGCAGCACCTGACACATGCATATACACGCAGCACCTGACACATGCATATACACGCAGCACCTGACACATGCATATACACGCAGCACCTGACACATGCATATACACGCAGCACCTGACACATGCATATACACGCAGCACCTGACACATACATATACACGCACACCATCAGACACACACATACACACGCAGTGCCTTACTCACACACACATAGACACGTGCAGCACCTGAGGCACACACATGTACACGCGCAGCACCTGACGCACACACATGTACACGCGCAGCACCTGACGCACACTCATGTACACGCGCAGCACCTTTTGCACACTCATGTACACGCGTAGCACCTGACGCACACTCATGTACACGCGCATCACCTGACACAGACATACGTATTCATGCACAGCACCAGACATACACTTGTACACACGCGGAGAACCTGATACTCACACACATATACACCCGCAACACCTGACACACACACACACACACATGCGGCAGCTGACGCATACACACGCACCATCAGACACACTCATATATACACGCAGCACCAGACACACACATACACACAGGAGCTGACACACACATACACAGGCAGCACCTGACACACACACACATATACACGCGCAGCACCTGACACCACGCACTCACACGTACAAGCAATGCATTTCACGCCTACCTCCAGCCTCAGTTACAGGCTGCTGCCGCCTACCCCCCTCCCTGCATCAGCTGCAAAGGCAGCAAAATATTTTGACCAAAGTCTAAAGGCCCGTACACATTAAACGATGTCGCTCTGTGAGCTACATCGTCTAATGTTTCCCCTCCCGGGCCGGCCGGCGGCCGACTGTACACACTGAGCGATATGACCGCTCATATCGCTCAGTGACGTCACGCCCCCGCCAGCCCTGCATGAAGGTCGTGGACGACAGTCCACATCCTTCCTGCATGCCCTACCGACAGCGAAGATTGTTGCCGACCCGCGGGGCCGCGCATCGTTTGTCGCTGGCTGCATACACACTTAACGATAAAATGAGCGACGTCGCTCATTAAATCGTTAAGTGTGTACGGACCTTAAACAATTTGGTTTGGTTAATAAAATAATTTTGCACAGAACAGTGATGTTATACGAACATTTTCATTAAACATTTAAAAAATCAAATGTTTATTCTTTAAGTGAAATTTTACATTTCTGAATAAAAAAAATAAATTTAAAAAAAGCGATGAAATTCCATAGACAAAAAACCTTACGGTTTCACATGTCCCATTAAGGCTTCTTAGACATGATCGAAATTTCAGAAGCCTGTTGTAACTCTTCCACTCAAACTCCAAAAAGCAATGAAATTCCGATCATTAAGGCTGACGCCTTAATGGACGTGTTCCTTGCGCAATACAGATATGGTATGCCATCACAGCCTGTGGGTAAGTGCAGATTCAGCACTCTCACAGAGTGAGATTGCTGTCACTCACACAATGGTGGAGCTGCTAATTCACAGATTTGTGTGCTCATTGGAATACACACATGCAGTCTATGCAACTGAAGGTCTGAGCGGAAGACAAAGCTGCTCAGATGAGGTAAGAGTGTTGTTGATTGGAGGGAGGAGAGCGGTGTGGATGGGGGAACAGAAGTGTGTGGATAGAGGGAACACTAAGCAGCACTAATGGGGGGGACAGAGAAACACAGGGGGTAATTCAGACCGCAGCAGCAGCAGCAGCGATTGCAGTCTGAATTAGTTTGTGAGGTGCGTGCGTACCCCAGGAGCCCAGTGAGATGCTATCACCCTGTCTGATTGATAGGCAGAGGTGGTTGCGGGGAAGGAGGGGGGCGTGCAAACAGCGTTAGAATGCCATTGGCAGGGCATGGTCTGCACAACGGAGGCGTTTCCGGACCACTGGGGGGTGGGCTGTGGCGGTTATCCCCCTGCCAAGAGCGCAGGATCCACTAAATTTACCTTCAGGATGTCAGCTACATGAATAGGGTAAGAGTGGTGTGGATAGGGGGTAGATTAAGCAGCAAGTATGGGAAGGGAGACAGAGCGGTGCAGATGGGGGAAATGGTGCAGATGGGTTGAAAACACTGGCATGGATGGGTAGAAAACTGGTGCAGATGGGAGAGAAGACAGTGTGCCATGTACTGGAGGAGGCAGAGTGACGTTGAAGAATGAAACACTGAGCAGCACAGAGAGAAGGAAACGGTGGTACAGACAATGCACAGGTGGGGAAAGACAGATGGTACAGATAAGTTAGTACAGACTAGCACAGATGGGAGAACACAGCAGTAGGGATTGGGGAAGACCGGGCAGCATGGGGGTGTATAGGGGAAGTAAGTGTAGATGCATAGACCGTAGATGGGGTATTATAGTTTAGCAATTAACCAAGATGTTTGAGGGAGCTAAATGTGTATACTAAGTGAGATGGATGTATGGAGTTAGAAGGATGTTGTAACAAGGTGGCTTTGTTGTGTTGACTGAATGGGATGGTTGTGGGCACTGTGTGGGATGGGAGCACCACAAAACTGCTCAGACCTTCAGTTGCATAGACTGCATGTGTGTATTCCAATGAGCACACAAATCTGTGAATTAGCAGCTCCACCATTGTGTGAGTGACAGCAATCTCACTCTGTGAGAGTGCTGAATCTGCACTTACCCACAGGCTGTGATGGCATACCATATCTGTATTGCGCAAGGAACACGTCCATTAAGGCGTCAGCCTTAATGATCGGAATTTCATTGCTTTTTGGAGTTTGAGTGGAAGAGTTACAACAGGTTTCTGAAATTTCGATCATGTCTAAGAAGCCTTAATGGGACATGTGAAACCGTAAGGTTTTTTGTCTATGGAATATATATATATATCACAAACATATATGATTCATACATATATCACACACACATACATGATACATACATGAGAAAGACCTGGGATGGTGATGAGGCCAGGGCCCCCTGCTGATGTTGCGTTGAGGAAGGCAGTGTTCCAGGGCGGATGCCAGTCGGGGAGAGCGCCGCGCAGCCCGGGAAAAATACTGCTGAGGAGCTACATCTGGAAGAGCCCCTGGGAGGGAGAGTGCCACATGCCCCATCCTGCGCGGCAGACTCTGCAGGCCTGCACATGGGAAGGGAGGTCTCTGGCCACACATACTCACCCTTCTGCTGAAGCCCCGCTGCTGTCCCCATCAGCGATCTCCAGCGGGGAGCGGGGCCAGGATGAACCTCAACCTGTGAGAACTATCTTCATGATCAAGAGATCTCATATGCAAGATAAGTATGTGTTGGGATAGGGCTGGGGAGGGCGGCTGCTCGGGCACACCCCCGTCAAGTTAAGGAGATTTAACTGAGGAAGCACAAGGGAACTCTCGTCTGGGGA